>NC_034409.1:144038459-144085244 GCF_002078875.1 Numida meleagris
CCCTTCCCTTCTTTTCTCACTTTTCTCTTCTTTTTTTCTCCTTTTCTTTTTTCTCTTTTTCTCTTTTCTCATCTTTTTTTCTCTTTTCTCTCTTTTCTTTTTTTCTCCTTTTCTCTTATTTTTTTTCTCCTCTTCTTATCTCCTTTTCTTTTTGTTTTTCTTTCTCTTCTCTCGTTTTCTCTTCTTTTCTCTTCTTTTCTTTTCATCCATTTCCTTCATCAAAGTGCACACACACACTCCCATGGAGAATGTATGAGTTCCAGCTGCAACAGTTGTCTCTTGCTCATTTTTGCCTTTTGTCTGTCAGACCCCCATATTCCCTCAGATATTTTAAATGTGCATGTTTGCAAAGGGAATCTTTGAGAGTTCTCCCTTCCTAGCCTTCTTCTCCAGCCCCCTCCAGCCTGCTCAGTGGCAGTGTCACTCCAGCAGCTCACCCTCCCTTTCTTGCCCTTACAAAGCAGATCTTCCCACAGCCTGGAGAGATGGGCCAGTGTAGGGAGTAGAATGTTTTGCACCCATTGCTTCCAACCTGTTGCTATGATTCTCAAATCCTTCCCTACCATCTTTTGATATATGTTATTCCTCCTTTGGTGTATGTTGCTACAAAGCCTGCCCCTGGTGCTCCCAAAAGAGTCACCACCAACACAGTATGACCTTCAGCTATATAGATATATATTCAGCTACAGAGGTGGGAGTCATGTCAGCAAGCCCTATGCAGCTGCCTTGGATACAGCTGGATATCTGCAGTGACTCTAGATGTTAGCATCTGGACAACTGGCTACCCACACTATGTGATAAACATTAGCTGCCTTTAGTGGCTGAAATATTGTGCTACATGGCTGTTGCAGTTCAACACGGCAGGGGGCTGAGTACCACACAGTCATTCGCTCATTCCTCCCTTCCTAGTGGGATGGAGGAGAGAACGGAGAAAAACAAAGCAGACCTCATATACTGAGAGAAAAGTACTAAGACAGAGAAAAGGAAAAGGATAATGATTATGATGCATATATATATGTACATATTTGAGCGTATATAACAAATAATGGACAAGCAATTGCTCACCACCTCCTACCAATGTTCAGCTAGCCCCCTGATCAGTGGAGCCAGATGAACTCCCACTCTCTTCAAAACTCTTTACATATGTCATATGGTATGAAATGGCTTTAAGGCAAGGCTGGACGTGGCTCAGGGCAGCCCGGTCTAGTGGTTGGCAACCCTGCACTCAGCAGGGGGGTTGAAACTCAACAATCTTTGAGGTCCTTTTCAACCCAGGCCATTCTATGATTCTATGATTCTATGAAATATTCCTTTGGCCAGTTTAAGTCAGCTGTCCTAATTCTGTTCCCTCCCAGCTCCTTAGGTCCTTCACTGCGAATGGCCTTGGCTCTGCACAACACTGCTTAGCAAAAACTATAAACATCAGGATGTTACCAACATTGTTTTTCTCCTAGAACCAAAACATAGCATCATACCAGACACTCTGAAGAAAACAACTCCATCTCAGCTGATACTAAGACAATATCCAGCCCTTACTCCATACCATTTACATCATGCTCAAGTCCCATAATTTCTACACATCCTAACTAATTACCACCACCTATCTTGCTTTTAATACGTATACACGGACATATTATTCCCATAGTCTGTGGGCCATTCATGTAAATTGTTCATAGTATTAATTTAGTTCATAACTTTGGCCTTCATGGTTGGCCACAGTTGACATCGCTAATGCATTTTTCTCAGTATCTTCAGCAGAAGAGTGTAGGCCGCAGTTTGCTTTTGCTTGGAGGGTATATACTTGAAAAGTATACTTGAAATCGACTACCCCAGGGGTGGAAGCACAGCCCTACCATTTGTCATGGGCTGATCCAGACTGCCCTGGAACCTGGGGAAACTCCTGAACACATGCAGTACATGGACAACATCACTGTGTGAGGCAACACAAAAGAAGTCTTTGAGAAAGGGAGAAAACTAAGAGAATGAGCAACTTGAGAAACTAAGACAATGGCCACCCATCAGGGGCCTGCAGCTTAATGCAGTACTCATGATGCTCTTCAGACTGACCAAGCTTAAACTGCCCAAATAGCTCACTTCACTGGGCAACATCAGGGCTCCTTGATCAGGTGATGATCATAGGAAGGTGTCAATGGGAGAAAAATGACTGGTCCGTTTCCCAGAGGAAGATACTGACCATGGCTGACCCAACTGCTTCCATATGTCCCATCCTGAAGTGGTGCCTCACTTTCCTGGCACATCTGTGCTTAGCACTTTCTTTCTCCGTTTGGTTCAAAAATTCCCTTGTAGCACGCTCCCAATGTCTCCTCATGCTCTTGTGACTTGTGCTCACGTTCTCTGAATATGACACAAACAGGTGGAGGATTTGTGCCTCTACTCTATTATTAACTTCACCAAAGTAGAAAGTAGAAGTAGAGATATAATTTGCATTGATATTTTCTGGGTTTAGCACTCCTAATTTCTGCCTGAGAATCTTCATTTGTATATAGAGTACACACAATACAGGTATGTGGAATAAATTCCACTACATGTGCTATTCTGTTTCTGAAGACAAAAACTGCACTAAATTAATGAGGATCATTAGTGAGTGTCATCAAGTCCTCTGAAGTGATTATGGTCATAGATCTGTGGCTACAGGACTACAGTTATAAGACTAGCAGGCTGTTTGTTTTTTCCACGCCTGGCTGTCTTGAACTGATGTTATGAAATTTGAAAAACTTGGATTTAGAGTTTGGTTTTGAAAGTTCAGCTGATTCAGAGATTAGATAGTAGTGCTACACTTTCTGTACCCATTATCTCATGATTTAAATGCTCTCTGTTTTACATTATCTAATGATTTAAGTGCCATAGATATCTTTGTTTGACATCCAATATGAAATAATCAACTAGCTTAGTGTAACATGGGTCCCATCAATCAAACTTCCTATTCCTCCCACAGCATTGTTAACGAAATGTAGGGAAGAAAGCCCATGGACCTGAGTACAGTATTAGAATTAAGGACATGAAAGATGACATTTCATTACTCATTTTTTGTCTTTGAGTCCTATTTGATTTCAACATAGACTCCAGAAGGAACATATGCCCAGAAAATGCTTTATAAATCCTATGACATTTTTGCTAACAATTATTTGCTTTTAAACTGATTTGCTGGCAATATAGTAACATTCAAGAGACAAGAAAAGCATTATCTACTTAAAAAATATATTTTATAATGGAGGCCATCATAGTTCCCTTTGAGAGCAGATCGTGAGAGGCCTTTGTGCCCATGTATTCATTGTGGTGAGGTGCCTCAGCCCAGGCACCAGGATGGGTGTCGTCTTGACAGAACAGTTTGTTGTTCTGTGTAGTGTTACTGATAAACTCTGTCCTTAGAATGGAGCTAAATACAGACATCACTCCTCATGGTTTTGTCTGACTGATTTGTAGGTGAGGGTGGAAATGTGTAGATATGAAGCTAAAATGTTGTATGCAGGACCACAGAGTTGTTCTGAGGCCTCATTAAAAAATAACATACCAGTAAATCAAAAATGAATCCTGCACAATGCCACAGTCACATAACAGGGGTCTAAAACAAGAGAAATGGGCAGGGTAGAAGACACCTATATCATCTGGTCAGTCACCTTGCTCTCAACTGACTGAGCTGCCAGGGAGCCAGGCAGGCAGTTCCAAGAGGCCTCGGGAGGTAGACGGGTAGGAAGAGGAGCTGGGGTGGAGGAAGGCCCATGGCGTTCTGAGGAGCCATCAGTCAAGACTGGGCTGGTGTTTGTTTTGTGAAGTTATGTTTGGTGAAGTTAATAATAAAGGCAAACCCCAGGAGAGGCACAGAGCTGGAAAGCAATCCCGTTTGCAAGTCTGCTGTTCAAAGCAGAGCAGGGGCTCCAGCTGCTTGGAGAGACACCTTTCTTTGAAGCGATATTGAGGTGAACATTTCAGTCCTTTGTGGAACCCTTTAAAGCTTTTCTAATGCCCCTTTAATTTGGGAGTACTCAGAAAGCTCTCAGCATTTTTGCAGGTAACTGGCAAGCTCTTTGCCATTCTTTAGTGAGCTCTTTTCTTTTACTAAGAGATCAGGATTTAATTACTGTTAATATACACAAAAGAGGGCATTAATTAATTCTAAGGAAAAGAAGATATTTAACCTATTCTTACAATTCTCACCTAAAGTACATAAGCCCTCATCTGGGACTGGATTCTTTTAAGACTGTTTCAGATTATCATGGAGTCTTTTTCAATCAGTCACACAAGTTGCATTTGATACTGCACAAAAAGCCAAAGTCACTAAACTTCATTGTCTCAATACTCTTCCACAGCACAGGCAACTTCATCTAGCCAGCTGCAGTGGAAAGGCTTGATATTACTGGTTTTCTCCCCTCGGAAGATTTATGTGGTATTAAATAGGCAAAAAAAAAAGTGTCCTTTTGCTTGTGAAGAAGAGGGACACTATAATAGGTTCAGACTTTTTTGTGAAGGAGTCAAAATGTGGAACCAAATTCTGAAAAGGTTTTAATTAACAGCTTGGTTTTGCCAGACTTTTCTCGTGAAGAACTAACTTAGCTTATGGACTATAACTCCAAAAAAGAACTATTGATATGTTAATTGTATATGATTATGAATGGTTATTTATGGCATTGGATCTCTCTGCTAAACCAATTATGCTCTATTTGTGAGATTTGCATTATACTGCATCCATGGCATTTAATTAAACTTCTATTTCTCTTCTTTCTTTTTGTTTCTTTCTTTTTGTTTTGCTTTTCCAGCCTTAAATGCATGATAAACTATACTAGTCACTCAGTGGTTAAAGCTGAAATCAGCTATTCATCCCACTGCCCATGCACACATCCTGCTCTGCTTCCACTGCCCAAAAAATCTTAGCTGTGCCCCCTTAAATATTAATTTACCAGCTTACCAACCCCAGCTCAATGAAATTTTATGGTTGTATCTTACATAGTTCTACAATTAGGCTGATCAATCACTCCAATTCTACTGATGGAAACCATTTTTCTGTATCTTAGTGCATGTTTAAATACATTTGTATAAACATAAAGGGGATATTAAAAACAGCGTAATGGCAATGCACGCTGTAGTCTGAGTGTTTCCTTTGGTCTCCTTCTGCCAGTTAATAAACAGCGTAGAAAGTCAACTGCATAACCAATGCTCTAATTCAGAACATATCAAAAGGTTTGTGTGGGCGAGGTAAATGGGGCTGATAGTGCATCAGGAGCTGGCTGGATCCCTCATTTGTTCATTCACAGAAATTTTAATGTAGAACTAATTTTCAAGTAGTTGAATTTTTGTAAAGAAAATGAAATCCTTAAGGGGACAATTTAGCTGGAATCCTCTGAAACACAGTTCAACATGGATTGCCTTTTCACAGCTGTTTCGTGTGGAAAAGGATCTTACATTTTCATTCCCTTGACACCTGCTTTCTCTTTCTTTTCTGCAAGTGTATTACAGTGAACCTATTGAAAGGGCTGGCGGGTTAGTGGAGAACAGGGATAAACGATGATACAGGATACACTTTGTTACTTGAAACTTGCTCTGCCTCCTGCTCACAACATCAGTGCCAAAATGCTGGTTTGGGGCTTTCTGTTTGAAGTGTCTAAACGTGGGGGTATAGAGATCCATCCTCCTCGCAGCCCCTTGTGTGCACTGGTTGCTGTATTACTGGGGCAGAGCGCTGAGAAATGGAGAGTGCAGGAGCTGCTCTTCTGGACCACGTACATATACACAGACACACACACACATATATATGTGTGTACAAATAATTCCACTGTCCCTGCTCAGTCGGTGACAAACAGCACAGAGCTAGCTCTTCAGTTTCAGAAAATAATAATATCCTCTTCCTGGCTACAATGCTATTCATCGCAGCCTTTTGCCAAATAACAGGACTAAGTGGCCTGGAGGCCTTTCTGTGGACACTATTCCCTATTCAGTTTCCCACAGAACATTTTGAAACATGCCGGTCCTAAAATATTTTACATCTTACTCAGAAAAACTCTCACTGGCAAAACTGGGCTCTCAGACCTCTGTTATCTAAGAACCTGAGTCGCTTCCGTCTCATCTGAAGTCTGGACAGAAGGGAGTTTTGGCATCCTGCATCCTAAGCGCCCAAATTAAAAGGTTAACAACACAAAGCAAGAACAATTTAAAGCTATTTTCTGTGCGTGATCACTGGGATGGGAGGACATACTTGGAATAATTGTATCAGAAAGGAATCTATTTAATTATGTTCCCTCTACTGTTACGCATTAGCAAATAAAGTAGGGCAGCAAGGAGGCATTTATTCACCCTGTTTGCTGGGGCAAGTACAAAAGTGTTTGTCATGACATTGGTAAGGGAGCCATTGCTGGAATCTAGTTTGAGGTAGCTGAGGGAAAAAACAACAACAACAACAACAACAAAAAACCAGCTCTTATTTCAATTGGGACAATTTGCAAGTACCCAAATCTTCTGTTGCGTGAAAGGTTTATTTTACGACACAGAACCTATAGTTACTGCACCCCAAATGTTCTTTTTTTTTTTATGATTATCTAAAGCACAGACAAATCATGAAAAGACAATTGTACACTTTCTTGTGTCGCTTTATGGGCTTTAAGTGCCTACAAAAAAGGATTCCTTATGCTTTAATTTCTCTTTATTTTTTTGACTGTAAAGACCCATGGGGTAAATGCCAGTCCCACAATCCTGCAGTTATATGGTTACTGTCAGCCTGCTCAAATGATGCTTCCTGTTCATTAGGCGTCCTTTCATCTGACAACAATGTACTGGCTTTGCTGCAATTCTTAGTCAACGCCCATCTCTTCAATAGCCTGTGAATAGTATTAAATAGTGTTTATGCTAGCTATTGTTGCCTTTTGTGTGGTTTGTCTAATTCACAGAGAAAAGTCTGCTTTTGTGGTCTAAGGCTGGCTACGTCATGGCACGCCATGTGCCTTCTGATGGGATCCATTCCTGCTGAGTGATAACATTACAGGCCTGAACTCCTTTGCAATACAATCCAGCATTCTTAACACAGTCAATACACTCACAGGCAATCTAGTTTACTCTTTATATTAAGAGGTTTAGGGAGACAAAGCTCATCTAAATACCTGCTCATGAAACAAATAAGAGGAATTCAACCGACTTGAGAGTGTCTCCCCAGCTCCCACACAACTCCACAATGAGCACCAAAAAAAATCAAAAATTAAAAAATGCTGAAATATCCCAGGTAGAGACATTCTGCATTACAAACACGGCACATTTCAGCAAAGACGGTGGCATCATTGTTCCCGGTTATTGTTCAAGATGAGGCTTAATACTAGAGTCAAAGCGGCTGCTTTTCTTTGCTTAAACTACTCAACAAAGGAGACGGGATATTGTGCGGATGATTACATTATCCCGTAGCTCAGGAGCCTTTGCAGGACAGGTACGTTGCTGTGCCTTGAAAGGGCTTTTGATGTAAGCAGATCATTAGAGGCTCAATGTGTAACTGATCCTTCGCTGTCTCTGGCTTTTGGTGCATCTGGGTTATTCTTGTCTAACCGTATGCTCCCTGTTGTAGGTATCTAAAATCTTTTGTTCTCCACCCCCCTTCCCTCCCCCCGGCCTCGTCACTGCATAGCTTAACTTGGTTACCAGGTTTGCTTTGGGAAGCATACAAACACGTACGTGCAAATACAACTGGAAAGCGAGACTTGTGCTGCTAACCAGCGCCATTTGTCTGTCCCAGGAGCTGTTCTCCTCCGTGCGTCACGCTTTGAACAAGATCAAGAGTAGCTTTTGAAAAATATGGCAATGAGAAGAATGCGCACAAATAGTAATTATTACTCTGTAGCTGCTCAAGCTATAATACCCTTCATGGCCAGAAGCAGGGGACAGGGTGGGGCCGGGAGTAGGTGGAGGCTGAACTTTGTGCATTAAAGGAGAGCACTGCAGATTACCCTCCTGATCAGCATAACAAGAAGGTCCTTCATACCTGCTCTACTCTGGGGTGTTACGGGCCAGATCCACAAAGACACTGAGGACTGTGAGGCTCCTGGCAAACAAGAGGCCCTGAGGAACACCCACAGATGGTGTGAACACAGATTTCCACGCCAGAACTAGCTGCTCTTTCAAGTCAGCTGGAAAAGACTACTGAATGCATCCTCTTGGCCACCTCTGGCATCAGCGTTGAAATGCACCTTACAGTGCCTATTTCTTGCCACTACTAGTAGGGAGCGGGATAGACAGCCCAGATGTGGACACTAAAGTTTGGAAAGATGAATCCCACCCACATGTACTTAGTGCTCGTGCAGATCCAGAGCTCCAGATTCCCCTGTCTTCCCTAGGCCTCCTAGTTGAAAGCTGGTTCTTCCAGATAGATAGCATAGAAAAAGCATGAGGCCCTTAATAATTCCCTTTTTTATTTTAAAAGCTTCTGAGTGCCTCCGAGCTATAGAGAAGGCAGTCATTCTTTCCATCTTAGAGTGAAAAATGAATTTAAAGAACGTCTGTCATAACAACATGAAAGCATTTCCTGAATTACAGCCCTGACTCCTGAATGAAGGTGTTTAACTGAAATGAGTCAGTGCAAGTGGAAAAGCTCGTTGCCAAAAACCAAGGAGGAACCTGGCAGTCCAGAGCAGCTTCTAGATAAGAGCGTTTTCTCCTGTATGCAGAGCACTGTGACACAGAAACAAACTGAACAAACTTGACTCACGTGGAGCCAGTCAATGAAAGAGCGCCTGTGCCCTGCACACATTTTGTATCCCATTTTGCTCGTGAGGATGAATGAGATGGGCTTTGAGCACTGCCTTCAGCAGAAGGCATGGGAATGAACTAGTGCTGTCAGAAAAGCTCATCGATTTTGCAGGACCCATCCAAGTTGTACATTATAGTTTGGAGGAAGAGTACTCCATTTTTAAAAGGTAATTTTTCAATGTGTTGCCCATGTTTATGCTTTTGTGCAAGTTATAATGGTTTCATAAACATTTTATGTGATCAGCACTTAGCAATACCTGGGAAGTTGGCAACTTTGACTAGATTTTACAGATACCAACTTTTTTGCCATTAATACTTTTTCCTTTTGGTTTATATTCCTAGATTGATTTCCAATAGTTAAAATTTGAACAATAAACGCAGCCTTCGTTTTCAAGTCTGCAAATAGGACAGACAATGTATGCAACCTCCTCATTGATTGACTCTTCTGTTTTTATAGATTCACCCTCTTGAAAGAATCATTAAACACCAGGGGAAATGATTTGTTGCCATTGATTACATGACATACAGCTCTGACATACACAGTTTTTATATCTAAGTTATTAATTATGTTGTTAATGTAATTTGCAGACCGCAAGATAAATCATTCAGCTTCTGACTGGATATTACTAGATACATTGCATATATAAATACATCTTTGGGTGGGAAGGGAACTGCTACCAAGAATAATAGATTAGACGGCTACTAGTTTGGCTTATAAATCATTATGAGTTAAGGAAAACTTCCTCTGCCCATTTATTTTATTATCTTGGAAATGCTGAGTCTCTCAACATCTCTGTTGTTTATGCGCTACAGTGATACACATAATCACTTCATTTCAATACAGAGGAAAAACTTGCAATTGTTCTATTCACACTCTAGTCTCATTCTCTCAAGAATTTCACAGTTTAAGGTTAATAAGCTACAGGACGCAGAAAGCCAAGCTTAATTTGGGTCTTCCCAAAGGCTTCGCTGATTTTTTTCCCTGTTCTGGTGTCGGGTACTTTGTGCTGGCTTAATTCTCTGTAACTTTTTTTTTCCCAGCAATGATTGCCAAGAAATTAATTATGACAGCCGGTGTTGTGAATGCGTGCCGTTGTTGTCTGCTGCCACTAGCGACGGCCTTGCGCGCTTCAAAGCGGAGGTCTCCGCATTTGTACCAACAAATCGTTTCTAAAAGTTCCTCCTGTTTTGTCCTTCGTTTCAACAGGTCTGGTTCTTTCCTTAGTTTCCGAAGGGTTTAGCTGCAACTATTCAGCAGTTACCCTGGGAGCACACTGCAGATTATGCATGCTTGCCTGACATTTGACAGATGCCCTTAAAAGGCCCAGTTTCCTTTTCACAGAGGCCAGGGGGTCGAGGAGGGTGGAGGGCTAGACACATTTTTGAAGTGAGTGACACATGTTTAAATGTCAAGGTGGTCTTACTGAATCGCTAAGCACAAGCCTTACGCATTGAAACCAAGAGTAGGTGTGAAATGTCCTTTTTAGTTAGAGCTGAGAATTCACATTTTTTGCTATTGTTGAACCCAGAGATGACATAGTCCTTCATTTGCAGGGGGATCTGAGTGCTGAAAATTAAATTGTGTTGCTAGTATATGCTAAGGTTCCTTTGAAAGTCTTTCCAGAGATGAATAGTGGATAAAACATGTACTTTAACAGGTGCTGCCGAAAGTGTGGAGCTCCAAGAGGGAATCTTTCCCCTCTCCCTGCATGGTTCTGCCCATGCGATTGTGACACTTGGTGCTGGCACGGTGACAGGGAGCAGAGCTACAGCCACAGCTGGGATATGGGCTGCCTGCACAGAGCATGGTTACTCATCTGACCTCTTAAAAGAATGAAAAATTCTGCAGCCCAAGGTGAATCCAAACACTTCTGTTGTTTCCTTGAGTATCTTTCTATCTTTAGGAAATGTTTAGAGTGTCAATGACGGGGCTTGATTTGATGTAGAGAATATCAGCATTGTGGTTGGAATTCCTCAGAGTGTTGGTGTTGCAGTCACAGCATTCCCAAACTGAAACAAGGAGGTGACCACAAAGCAGGGAGTTGCTCCTGGTTTCAGAGCGGGGCGTGCACCTTAGAGCAGTCCCAGCAGCAGGTTGGGCCATCAGCAGTGCATACATCCACCTCTGCCCCTTCCTTTGCCCCTGGGTTCGGCCAAAAGGAAACTCTGGTGCTCAGACTGCATGCAAGTCTACATTTGCGTATGCTTCCAAATCCCCAGCGTGGGTGATTGGGGGATAGAGGTGGGAGCACACTGTCATGTGTTTCAGTAGTTAAAATGAGGGGACCTTGAAAGTTAGTAGGTACTTTTAGCAAATGCCTGGCACTATTGGGTATCCAGAACCCTTTTAAAACCAGTAGAAGAGTTCTTGCCATCAGTGGGGATGCGAGTTTGAACCCTTCCAGCAGACACTGTCTGTTATAAATTAATTCATAATTTTGAAGTACTGCACATTAGTTTCATGCTCTATGGATCCAGCAGTACCAGCTGGAGTAAGGAATGGTGCAGGAAGTCCTGGTTCAAGGTTCAGTGTGCAGCAGTCCCTACCAATCTCAGACCTGATTTGTCTTGAGAAGATATTGCCAATTATGTCATGGTATCTGGAGGTAGATGGATATCTCCTTGGAAGGAAAAAAATGGCCACTATTATTTTGACTTGTCATCTAAATTGAATTTGAACTCAGCTCTCTAGAGAAACACGTCCACTGCATTAAACAACTGGGGGAATTAATGCTCTCATCGATCCTGCTCATCATTATAGATGTGTGAGCTTGCATCTGCATCTGATTTCTTCATATACGGGAGTCCAAACATGGGCCTGAAGGGTCAATGCGTGCTGGTCTCTCCAGCTGTGCAAAATGAGGATAGTCCCACTACAGGTCTCACAGTACCTCTGGGTTCATTCCGATTTAAGTGGCAGAAGAAGGTGGGTCACACATGAGATGCAGAAGCAATTGGCCCTTATTAGCTTTAGTGTCTCCTTTTAAACAGAAGAAGAAAAAGGGAAATGAAAACACCGGTCACTTAATGTTCGTGAATAAGTTTAAAAATAATATTATCAAATATTCATCAATACATTTAAGATTCACTATACATTTCAATGACAGTCTCTGAGACAATGGTCCCTACAACATGGAAGCAGTTACTGCCTACCAGATGATAACTGCACACTTTGAAGGACTTCTGCCTGTAGTGCAGTGTAAGCTACAGTCATATATCCATTGATTGCATCCAGAGTTGCCCACTTGCACACTCTGAAACAAAGGTCCTTATTTATGTTTGTTGCATCTCCTCCCTGGAGATATGTTTTCTGTTTTCCTGGTGAGTTTGGCTAAAGGTTGTTGGATCTAATTTTGGCCTAATTTCTCTGCTTGCTCTTTTATGGAATAGCTGTTGGGTTTTTTGTTTGTTTTTTTTTTTGTTTTTTGTTTTTGTTTCCTTAAAAGGATTAAAGTAGACATTAGTGAAAATGTAAGAAAATTTGTTCCAGAAAACAGAGTGCCACCCTTTTGCTATAACAGTTTAAACCTACAAATTGACTTTCTTGCTGATAACGAGGACAGGAGGCAGATGAGCAGAGAGGAGGGAAGAGCATCTTAGGAGTGATGACAAAAGGTGCTGGAAGGATCCCAGATTATCAGCATAATGTAGGAAGGGGATGGAGGACAGCATGCTAATGTCCTTTCCTGTCTGAAGCTGGTATGAAGGCCTTAGTGGATGTGGGGAATGACTCTAAGAAAGCATAATACTGGCCAAAAAAAAAAAAAAAAATTAAAAGCATGGGAAACTGAGGAAGATAGACCATATCATTTAATTCCATCTTAAATCTGGTTGTATTATTTATTCCTATTATTTCTTCTTATTAGGTGATTTCAGAGCTTCACTCTAAGGCTTGAAAACCTTAAGTTCAGGGAAAATCCATTCACAAGCTATTTTCTAATGCACCTTGAATTACTGCTAAGAAATTAAATCAACCTCCAAACCTCCTATAGCCTTCTCTTCTTCCCTCCCTGTGTACTTCTCTCTGAGGAAGTGGCTAGGCAAACAGAGTGTTGTCTGTTAATAAAATGCACATAGATAAAAGACATGAAATTAACATATCACTAGATTATAAAATCACAAATTCTATTCAGTTTTCTCTTCTGGTAGCCTCCCTGTCAGTTATTAATTTGACCTTTGCAAACACCCCTTGCAGTTTGTCTCATGGTTATAAATCAGCTATGCCTTCAGAACTGCACACAAATCTCCAAACTACCAAAATAGCTCTGTAGTGTGTAGACAAGCATTCAATCGCTAGTGATGCACTCACAAGTCTGTTGGTCTCCCTAGGCTGAAACAGTGCAGATTTGCTGAACATTCTGTGGCAGGCTTGGGGTGCTGCTGGAGCCAGACCAGTTCCCTTGCTCCTGAGCCACACTCTGCTCACTGCAAATTGCTGCCTTCTCTTTCATTCCCAATGTACAGTCTCAACTTTCTTTTGAGGTAATGCTTGTAAATTTCAGGTCTTTAAAATGGCAAGTAAAAGAAGAGGGGAGAGGATATTTTTACTAGCTCACATATTTTCAGTAGCTCACTGCTTCTAGATTTTTCTGTCCACTAAACAGGCCATCAAATTTTAGCTAAAAGTGTAACCTGGAGAAGTAAGATTTCATAGAATCACAGAATGACTTAGGTTGGAAGGGACCTTAAAGATCATTAAGTTCCAAGCCACTGCCGTGAACAGGGTTGCCAAGCACTAAATCAGGCTGCTCTGGGCCCCATCCAACTCGGTTTCTCTGGGCAGCCTGTGCCAGTGCCCCACCACCCTCTGAATAAAGAATTTTTTCCTAATATCTAATCTAATTCTCCCCTCCTTTAGTTTAAAGCCATTCCCCCTTCTCCTGTCACTATCAGGCAGTGTGAAATGTTCGTCCCTCTTCTGTTTGTAAGCTCCCTTCAAGTACTGGAAGGCCACAGTGAGCTCTCCCCACAGCATTCTCTTCTCCAGACTGAACAAGCCCAGCTCCCTCAACCTTTCTTCAAAAGAGAGGAGACTCAGCCCTATGATCATCTTCATGGCCCTCCTCTGGACCCACTCCAACAGCTTCACATCATTCCTGTACTGGGTCCCCAGACCAGGACACAGATGTGGACTTACAAGAGTAGAGAGGGACAATGACTCCCCTTGCCCTGCTAGCCACCACTCTTGCTCTTCTTTATCAACCAGTCATGCCAAAAGAGCTGCTAGCAGTTCCTGCTGGTTACAACCTACTGTGCTATAGAGGAGCCTTGGAAACTTGGATGTGTGGGTACTCATCATGGTTTTACAAGTGGCCCAGCCCTAGGGATACAAGCAAAACTCTTGTTTATTTGGCTGAGGATGGGTGGCACTGAGGTAGTGACTCATGGGTGCTTGGCAAGTGGCTTCTAAGCCCCATAATTCAAATGCATTTCAGCAGGTTCCCATAGCAGGGCCATCTGATTGCCTCCTATAGCACAAAGACAGGCTCTGCTGTCAGTGAGTGCAAGAGGCAGCTTTGCTTTGCACCTTGAGAGTCGCTCCATGCATATGCACCATCCCTGTTTTGTCTTTTGCCTAAATGCAAGGACCTGGGGTAATTAGGCACCTAAAGCTGTAGCTAGACACCTGCAGACACCTCTGTACCTTTCCAGATCTGGCCAAGAGGCCTTCTGCCCCGATGCTGTTACCAGCTTTCTGAACCATGTACCCCCTTGCCAGCATAGGAGGCCATTTGTCTTCCTTTAAAAAAGAAAGTTGCAGAACAGTTAACAGTCACAGCCACAGCAACAGCTCTGAGAGGAACTGTTGACATCACTAATGTTTACGGATTAGAAAATGTTAGTTCCGTGCAAATTACACTTAATTACTCTTGTAGGATAATAATTATTTTTCATTAATAGAGTCCTAAATCTCTGAAAGCCTTAAATACTGTATATCTCATTATGTTACACAGTACAAAACGAGTGAAACCCTTTCATTAATTCATTAATGATTAGTTGGAAAAACAATGTGACAGATTATTATACATGCCACCAAGTACTATTAGTGCACTGATATACACAGCTTAATTTAGAACTTCTATATTAGAGTTTAAGTTCTTCAACCATGGAAATTGAGTAGAAAATGACTATAGAGATAAATTTTCATTTGATGTTTTTTCTTCAACCACATTTTGTACCATGTACTCATTACACAGTTCAAACTGTGACAAAAAAAAAAATGCCTTTAACATTGGCGGACTACTGTTGTTTTTTGTTGATGTTCTTAAAGCCAGGTATAATTTAGTTAATTGATTTCCAGTAAGGCAGAATGTCAAAATGAGCAGAGACGTAACTTTTGAAAGTGGTGAAACTCGCAGAATGTGTGCATGCTGAATCTGCTCCCAAACACTGCTGGATCAGCAGCTTGGAGACAAAGAACAACCAAGAGCCCTCCTGTATGGTAATGGAGCTCTACATCTGTGCACCTGAATCAAGCTTCTAATTCTGGACTTCTAAACTCTTCCTGTGTACAAGTGCCAAGAAAAGCACTTAAAAGGTACGTGAAAGTGGGTTGAAAAATAGCACCTTATCGGACGGAGAAAGATCAAATGAGAGTATGAGTCTTGTTCTCTAGATGCCTTTGTCACTAGTGGAGGTAAATGTCTATACCTGGCATGTAGTATGTCCTAATATCCCAGGCTGGGGTAGGTCAGATAAGCAGTACCCTAAAAGTTCCTTTATCACCCAGTAACTCTACCCTGCAGATGTACACTTTAGCGTAGGAAAGCTGGGACCACATGCAGGTGACGAGACTTCACGTCATAGTGTCTAATTGAATTGGCATTATCACTACACTTCAGATGACTGAAGAAAAAAAGACGCACATATTCCTGTCTGAATGGACCCTCATAATAATCAAGCCATGATTAAATGCTGTTGCATTATTGCATTATTTTTGTTAACTCCACAAAAAATATGGAGTCCAGCCACATCAGAAAATGTCCCTAAATGAAGGCTCTGGAAATGCCTATTGGCAAAGCAGATGAGTTGCAGGAGTTCCTGCAGTAACTTCTTCTTGGTGAGGAGTGCTCTTTTTCTACTCTTAAAATGAGAGAAATGCCTACATACCTTATCTGCTTAAATAAAATATTGTAGGAAAAACACATTGGCATAACCCTTGGAAGATCTTGTCAATTGCCAAGAATTGTCTTCCTTTTCCATCTCTGCATGGTATTGGGTGGTCTTTGGTGGTTTCAGCATTCTGCTCAGTTGTGCCTATACTAAATAGGGAGAGTGGTTTCCCATAAAAAAAAACTTAGTCAAAACATAGGCTTTCTATTCCACAAAAAAGCCTAACTTTTTGAAATATGCTTTGATCACACTGCAATACTAAGTCATGAAGAAATTATTATGCTCAACTCAGTTCTTAAAAAAAATAATAATCTTATGGAAATAATGTAACAACTTATTGAAAACTTCTCTAATGTTCCATTCAAAATTTGATTGACAGTGTAATATGGGAAAACATTGAAAAAATGAAATCAGAATTTGGTGGCTTAAATAAGTCAAAATTTCAACACTCGCATATAGAAAATGATGTTGCTGTTGTGTGCCTACAAGTATTTTGAAATTTCCTTGAGTCTATTGTCCAGCAGAAAGGTCTGCCATCAGAAATATTTTGTATTCATGAAGTTATTCAGAGCAAGCAGTTTCACACGCTATAATGAGCTGTATGTGAAAACAGAAAACATGCACTTAACCAACAAACAATGCCATTTTCTCCATCCCATAGTGAGCGGAATACAAAATAAATTTCATTATTTGCTTCATTTGTGTCTTTTGGGGACAATAATATATGATAAACATAATGAATGCCTTACACTGACATCTTTCTGGGGAAGAAGGACTCAGAAGTCAGTCTTACCACAGGGTATAAATTACCACTGACCTTCTTAAAGAGTCCCAGACTGTGGCTGAAAACACCAGGTGTGGGGACATCCCTGTAGGCCAGCAAGTCTTTGAGAATCTTTTTTAATGCTCCTTGTAAATCCTGAGGATGTACAGAAAACTTCAGTTTCTGTGATGCTTTATAAACCGCAGGAATATAGTTAACACATTAATGAGGGGGGGGAGGGCGGGAATAAAAGCTAAACAAACCGTAGGAACAATCCAGTTCCTGTCATCTCTCTTGATTTTTCACTTAGTAGACTTCTTTATGGATTAAAAAACTTTTTTTCTTTTTCTTCTTGTAAAGAGTGTTCATTGAAGCTTGGCCAATAGATGGTATCACCCTTTCCAAAGTCTATGCTGTGGGAGGCCTATGGAAGCATATCTGCTCAAGGCATTCATGCAAATTATTACTTACTGCCCTATATGCTCATAAATTAATAGCTTCTCTGTGGATGAAAAACAGAAATTAGACAACCATTAAGGTTGAACAATGTATAAAGAATATTAAATATTAATATATGAAATGAAAAAATATTGCAAGAGATATGAATAGATATGCCAGGAGCATAACAAGCCAAACCTAGGAATGTAAATAATAAAAACATGTTTTCAGCTAGATATTCTGGATGGTTTAGTATTCAAATTAAAGTTTGTTTTCCCATTCAAGAAAAACAAAACAAAAAGTATTTACCGTTGTTGCCTTATTTGCATGGGAGTTCATTTTTCTCCTGTGAACAGAAACAGATCTTTAAGCTGAGGCCAACAAGGATAGAAAGGCCACTTTCTCGCCAGTGTGTTTTTAAAGCAGCTTTTCAGCGAGGTGTGGATGGCAGCTCTGCAAGTTCAAGAGCAAGAATACCCCTCTACAAATTTAAGTGCTATTTGAATGAATAATTGCGAAGCTAGCTTGCGCATTTTAATGACTTGTGTCGGCAGTAGCTATAAAATTGAAATGGCAATCGGATGAAGAGTTTACTTAATAGTAGGATAAGGTTGCCTGTTGCTAAAGCATTGCGGCTCACTGCATGTGTCACTTGTCTCTGGCAGTGATGACTCTCGTTAGAGCCCCACCGGAGCTCCAGGACCTGTCATTTCACATGGTGCAGCAGCTGTAAACAATCAGGTTTAAAAGACCTGATTTCTTTGTGGATCCAAGTTCATTTTTGAAATCCATTACACTCTGGCCAGCCTCAGCCTATTTCTGCTGATTCTGAATTGAATTCTGCTGTTCTGTGTCCACATGAGAACTACTGCAAAGGCAATTTGTTTGAGTTTCAACCTTGAACATAGTTTGATTTAGACCTCCTCTTGGTTCAGCCTCCTGTTATGTCCCTAAGAGTGCCGAGCGCACCCATTAGAAATAGAGATTTAGGAAACGTTTAACAGACCGTGTCCTTCCACCCATGAATTATACTGTCTCATCTGGCCATTATGGTCTTCATTCCAAGAGCTCGTGTTGGACAGTATCAGAAGACACCTTCTAAAACCTCTAGCTCCACTCCAGCATAAAACCCCGGCACAAATCCTATCAAGATACAACAGCACCACACTTCGAAATTGCGTACGCAAAATTGCACGGGCTTCAGTTCAGTTAAGGTACTGAATTTGGGCACTCCCCATTCTGTGGGCTGTTTTGTGGGATTCAGAGGAATGAGAAAACAGTAAGTAATCTGGTATATTTGAAGGAGGCAGAAATTGTTTCTTAGAACTGTTTCTCAAGACAGACCCCAAACGGTACGTGGAATATAGATATCTGAGGATTTCTGATCCAGATATACAATTTAATCTACACACACACGCACGTGTTCAAATAGGGCTTAGCTGATAGCACACCCTGACCCAGAAAATGATTAATTGCTAAAGCTTCTGATTTATATCTACCATGGAAAAATCCTAACACACATCTTAGGAAGGAAAGTTCTTAGCCCCGCCTGAAGTTTGAAAAAATCTGAATCCTGACTGCATTTCAATGCTGGCAGGACAAATATTTCAAAATGACTGCTATGTTTTTATAAAACACAATAAGCACACAAGGCAAGATCCAATCCTTCTAAAGGCACATGGGAATAAAATTGAGCTGCCATAGTGCTTGGGGCTGCATCCAATATCGAGAAAATCCAAAATAGTGTTGCGCAACTGTACTATCAGACATAAGGTCAATCAGGTTCAGCTCCCTTCATTTTAAAGGAGGTGGCATCTGTTACCTACCTCATGTTTTAGTAAATAGTCTGTTTTTTATGTGACAAGTGCAAACACAGATACAAATTAATGGGAAAAGAAAAGCCCCAATTGTCCATTTGTGTCACATTGCAAACTGCTGGGTAAAAAACAGCCCAGCATCATTTAATCATCCTGTTTTCCCTTTCCTTTTTCACTCATTACATTCATTACTGGTCACAAAAGACTGCTCACAAAACAGCTAGTGATTTTAATTTAATGCATCCTTTCTAAAACCTGCAGGGAAATTAAAGGAGGGAGCAACCTGGAGAGGGCTGGGGAGTAGGAGGGGGGAATGGGGCTTGGCACATCTGAAGCTTTAAATGCTAATAGTCAAACATTTCCCAAATAGATCTGAGCTGACCCTAAACACATTGGGAGGGCTTAACTCATTAGTTTGCAAATTGAGTCAAATTGACACAAGGAGTTTCCTTGCAATGCCTTTAAATCTCTGATGGAGACTGGTGAGTGACCTCTCAATCTGACAGGCCAACAGTTGCCAAACCATCTCAATATCACAAAATTCAATAAAACAAAACACCAAGGCAGATCACCAGGGACTGGTAGATTTCATCCCTCACGTCATGCAAAAGGTTATTGTCTCCACCTCCACGTAAATTTGCAGGCATCATTGGTTTTCAAAAGGATAACTACATAAGAGAGCCATAACCAACAAATCTAATCAGGACAAGGTGTAATATTTGGGAATACTAATTGCATACTGCAGAAACCCAGTGGAGCACAGCTCACCAGGGGGGCATCACTCCAACAAGCGGCACCCTTCCAAATTGCTTCATATCAGCCACTAAAGGGCTTCACTTAGAGATTTGCTCTTTGTAAATGTGTTTCCTGATCAGCTGAAATCAACAGAAAGTCTCCCACTGACAACCTAGAGTCTGATGCCACCAGGGTGGTAGGAGAGAAATGTGCACCATGACAGAGGAAGAAATGGACTACATTAGCATAGCCTGGGACAGGACAGTGGAAGAATGGGATTCAGCTACCAGCAAGGTGTTCACACGCAAGTGTCTGCTCAGGAGTGAGGTGCCCATGCTTGCAGAGCCATGGGATCTGCTAGGCTGCTCAGACAGAGGTGACTGCATCAGCAGGAGCACCCTCAGCTCCTCCAGTTGGGGCTCCAACCACTGCCACAGCACCCAGATCCAGGGCCTACCACTGAGAATAGAGTGAGCATCCAGGATCTTGGTTGCTGTTTGGCACAGCAGGTTGCAAAAAAATCATCACAGCAACAGTACAGGAGTTCTACTTAGTTTTCAGAAGTAAAATCACAGTTATCTGGGCAGGGGAGAAGATTACAGATGTCTGAAAGAGTTGTTTAAATACTAGTTTAATAAGGCTGAGTTGTCCAAAGCGTATAGAGTATGCAAATGGTACAAAATGGAAGCAGACTATCTGTAGCTAGACAACGCTTTCCCATCTTATGATGTAGTCCAAAGTCTACTGGTCTTGGCTTACAAGTCACTTCCTTTGGAATTAGGTCTGAGTGCTTTTTCTCATTCGAAGTGTGGTTCTGGTATTTTACTCAAGGCTCTCCAAAAGATTTCATCTGTGTTCTCACACCTTCTGCTCCCTTCTGCCAGGAACGTGTCTGCTGGGATGTCCCATCAAGTAACTCGTGCGTTACCAATTAAAGAGTGACGCTCACTTGTACCCATAGTGAGGGAACGAAGGCAAACAGCCTTGGGAGAACAATTAAGCCATGCAGCTCTTTTGGCAGACCATGTCTTAAAGTGCAGCCTGTTGAACACAAAAGAGAAAAATATATCCTTCAGAAATATTTCTCTGCAACCTAGTGCTAACGATATGGATACAGGAACTAATTACTGATGGTTTGCTAAAGTGTGAAAGTGCCTCAAAGCTGACTCGCCTTAATTGCTCTTCTTCCTGCAGTAAATTCTCCTTCTCCAGGTTGACAGTTTACCCCTCATTTACTTGCTGAAGAGGAAACTCTCTCACGTGTACCTCATGGTAAGAATTTGTGCCCTGGCAACTATGGCAAGGCAGCAGACTTACAAGAAGTATATGCCGCCTCCTCCCTCACAGTGACTTGGTTGTGTGGCCATCCCGTAAACCTAGCATACCTAGAAACAGTGAGCTAGGTCCAGCAAAGGATGCCAGTACTCTTGTGCCTAACTGCCTGGCTGGTGAGGAAAGCAGGGCTGGAAGCTCAGTGTGGTGCCACTGCTGCATCCATCCAGCAGTGCCCAGCTTCTCCTGGTGGCAGCTTGGTGTTGCCTCATGGGTAATAGCCCATTCCTTCAGTGCTGTAGATTCAGATGTCCTATTTAGCTGGCTTGACTTCTTCCCTACCAGAATTATACTGCAATGTAATCTGGTTTTGTTGTCCTGACCTGAACTCCTGTTTCCTTGGGAAAAATAATAATAATATAATTATTTGGTCAATTTTTTTCTTTATTTTTGTCAAGACCTGAAAAACAAAAGAGATGGAAGTCCATAGGAAATAACATGTTTAACACTTCTGCCTGCTCTGCTTCATCGCTTATTTGCTCTGGCTGCCTTTTGTTAATGGGTGCTATACTTCCCTTTATTCTCCTTTTATTTCCATTGTGTTGAAGAACCTCTTTAGTCCCCTCTCATGTCCCTTGCTAATTGAAATGCGTTTTGTGTCTTAGCTTTTCTGATTTTATCTCTGTCATATAGCCCTCAGTTTGGTGGGAGAATTTTAACAAGGGGGTTTCCAAGAGGCTGTGCAGCTTCTCCTGCCAATGCAGCAAACCATTGTGTTGTAAACACATCCCGGGCTGCCTGACAATTGTGGGTTATTGTGTTCCTCATACTAATGACCCTCTATAGGGAGAGAGTGTGCAGAAACGTTGTGCAAACCTTGTCTTCTCATTCTCTGGTTTGTTCCTTTTTGTTTCCTTCTCACACCCGCAGCGCCCAGCTCTTGGGCAGCTCGGCCTTGTGCGGTCCCTTCCGCCTGCCTTGCTGTGAGCCCTCCCTGCTGGAACACCTGAGGTCACCTCTCACACTTGTTGCTCTTTTCTGCTCGGTTGCCATTGCTCCGATTCCCGTCTTGTAAAACAGCACCTGGTATAAACACGCGCTTTCAGATGTGGTCTCGTGCTTTCTCAGCTGCTGCCAGAGCTTATCTCCAGGTCCAAGGCTGCTCAGTTCGAGCCTTGGCTCACATTCAGCAGCACTGCAGCTTTGTCAGGATCCACTCTCACCCCAGTTGCCCCAAACCCTCCTGCCTGTGCAAATGCACTCCGCCACCCTTTGCTTCAGTGAGGTGCCCTCTGCACACGCTTGCTTCCATTTGCCTCTTTCAACTCCAGGCATTTTAGGATAAGAACTATTCACCAGGTCTTCCCGCAGCAGCATCCCTCGCATTAGGGCTGCCGCCACACCGCGAATGACAAGAACTGTTAATCTGCTGAGTGCTGCACTAGAAGCGCTGCCTGGCTTCCACGGCTGAGAGAAGCTCTCTCAGTGTTTGAAAACCCACTTCTCCGCACAGACAAAATGAAACCGGCAGGAAGAAGCTTTTGTATGAGCTTTTAATATTTTAGACCTCCAGGAGGAAGAAAGGGCTGGGCCCCGAACTCTCTGTTTGTGAGATAACCCCCTACTAGTTCAACAAAAGATGATCCCCTACCAAGGACACCGAACAAACCCCTGTCTAGCTTTTAAAGGCTACATCAGCCCCGGCAGCCTCGCTTAGCCTCAAGTTGCTTGAGTCATGGCCTCATGCTACATCCAGCATGGACCAGACCTCTTCTCTGTCCCAGCTGTCCCCCCTCCCTCCTCCGACCGACTGCAGCAGGGCCCTGCCTGGAAGCCTGCTCTGACACAGGACAGATGGCAGCACCATGGTGACCGGGGACTTTCGTGACCCTTATGCACATGGCGAGGCTCAGGAACACGTGGGTTTCATTTCTGCCTCACTGGAGAGACACATCATCATCAGGAGTTGGAATTGTAGGGTTAAGTTCACAGCCGTTATGATCTCCACCAAACAAAATGTCCTGCTAAGGTAAAATGCCCTGCTAAATAATGGCAGGGATAGCTTATTTTGAATTGTTTCACATGAGGGAGAGTGGAAAGCGGGAATGCAACGTGCAAGAACAGCTTCTGTGGTTCATTATTTGTGGCAGGTATTTTAGAATAAACAAAACTTACCAAAAAAAATCTGTACATATTTAACATCTGTTATCTCTTTTCTAATCCTTTAAATCCCTTAATTTACTCCAAAGTTGTTTAAATTGTTATCAACTTCTTTTGAGGGCTCTACATCTTAATCACAACTATATGACAAATATTTGATGATACAGTACGTCTTTGGCAAATACTTAGGACTCAAGCGATAATACCAAAATAGAGGTTTCATATGATTACAGAGACTAAGGGATTAGAAATTAGATTTAAATGGGTCCAAGGGGCAAATTCAAAGACTTCAAACATCTTTTTAAAAACAAGATGCCATGGTTTGAAAAAAAAAAAAAGGATGTCTAAAATGAAGTTGCTGATGATCTCTCCTCCAGAAAAATTCTATCACTTCATCAAGCTTATTTATTTATTTAAACTGCCTTTGAAGCTCTTTTATTTTAAGAAAAAAATCAAGTTCAACTGCATACATTACACAAGGGGAAAAATAACACCCATGTAAAACCTCAGTGGTAACTTTCTCTTTTTCTGTTTCATGAAGAGCAGACATTTCCCTAGAGCTGCTTTTGAGTTTTGTGGTAAATTGAACCTCCAGGTAAATCCTCCTGAGAGGGAATTAAACACTGAGAAGTGACAGACGATGACAAGGTGGGGGGCTGATCTCCAGACTGAGGGAGTGAACTGGAGGAGCATGCAATGGAACATCCACGCAGTTCCTCCCAATGGAGGCCTGGGACTTGGTGTGTTTGCCCATGCACAGATGCCTTCCCAAGTGCTTCACATGTCCAACGTGATCCCACAGGTACATGGAAGCTACAGAAGACCTGTGGCCTGGCTTGATCACAGGGTCCAGTTGGTGCCATCTTCGAGCTACAGCCTTGATATCTGCCCAGCTAAATAAAGCACCGCGCTGGTATGACCACGTCACTGCCACTGCCAGAGCTGCTCCTCCTGGAGTGGGCTGGGGCAGCCCCGCATGTATGAAAGGATGCACTATGGGTGCACAGACTGGGGAACAGTTCTAGGATAGTACATCTCCTTCTCTTTCCCCTTTTCTCCTGGATGAAATAAGGTTGGGTTGGAAAGTGTCGAGTGCTTATTATCTCTAAGAGCTGCTGAGCACATTTAGGATCTGGTTCCACGACAGTTTTAAGCTTCCATTCACTTTTTTTTTAAATCCCAAGTTAGATCTCAGCTAATTTTTTGCCTGGAGCTAGCTTGCCGGGGATTCAGATGAGCGTTGGTGCCAGAAGCAGGGAGGGGAAAGGAATGCACAGCCCAGGGTGGGGAGAAAGGGTGTATCACATTGTCCCAAGCCACCCTGGAGCAGCACCCTCTGAGGATTAGGGGTGCAAAACATCCTCCCAAAACCCTCTAGCATTACAGATAATACAGACCAAAGGCATGCGTTCTTCCTCTCACCATTTGTTAAATTTTGGTCCTAAAAGCTTGCCCAGAACCAAATATGGCAAGCTGTGGTGCAAGTTCCATATTCCTTTCTTAAGAAGGATCTCAGTTAGGGAGAAAGTGCTGAGAAAACCTGGTGAGACAGATGGGCAGAGAGCACCACTGCTTTATCTATTCGGGAGAAGTCAGCAGCTGAACAGCAGCCCTTCCTACCACACAGTTCTCCTCCCCCAAAGCCTGGTGATGCAGTCCTCACTGGATGGGATTTGTGCACTGGGTGGCTACTACTCACTAGGGCAGCTAGTGGGTTTTTTTCTATGCTTTCTTGCTTTGCTTTCCCTCCACAAAACCTTGAAACAGAGATTTCACATAACACCAAGAACACAAGAAATACCGCTGCCTGTAGATGAAATACTACTTAGTACAACAATCATCTGAAAGAGTATATTTAAATTACATTTATCAGCAAAAGGGGAAAACCAGTTTTTGCTGGGTGTGTTGCCTGAATAGGAAAGTCAGGGATTTAGGGATTTGAGAAGCCCTTTTGTTAATGTTTTGGCTGATGCTTGGAGTACTATAGAAAAGAAAACTCGTGAGCAAGACAGGCTTTGGCTTTCGCTCCTGCTCAGGCATCTTCCATCATCTCCAAACAAACTCAGCTCAGGTGTCTCGGGCTACTCTAAACTTCAGAGGCAAAGTTTAAGAAACAAGATGAATTCAAAAGAGTTTGTGTTGTCAGCTACAAGAGTGAAAAAATGTTATCGGCTGTTTAAGCACTGCTGACTAATGTATATTCAAAAGCAAATCAACACAGTCGCACCCACTCTTCAAGCATCAAGGAAACCAGATGAGACCAGTGTCTCAGAGATATGGTGTCAAAAGATTTTTTTTAGACGGTGGAAGGAAAGGGAGAATCGCATTAAAATGTAATGTTTGTCAATGGCAGTGATAAAAAAAGAAAACTTCCCCGGTCATTGCTGGCTGCTGCATGCAGCAATCTGAATACATTGGTAATGTGAGGGACTGATTAGTCCTGTAAGGCTGCCTACAGGTTAGCAGGCCTCATTTCAAATCTCTGACAGCAATATGTGTCGTTTCATGCTTCATCCTCATTCCCCATGTTCAACACAAACCGGGGTCACTCTATATATGGAAATCACTGTCTTCAGGGCAAAAAAATTAAAAAAGGTGAGATTGCCGCTTTAACCTCACTGGCCTCAGAAAATATGTTTTAGTCTGATACATTATACTAGTAGGAATTATTTATCAAGAAGATACAAGCTCGATATTTCAGAAATAATGAGATGTTCTGGTTTTGCAGCTGAAATTTTATGGTCCAGAGAGCATCAGCCATGAATCCAGAGAATGAAGTAAACTTGCAATGAATGATACACAGCATGCAGCTGAAGTAAAATGGCTGTGCAAAGGGTAATACGAAAGTTATAACAGTGCAAAGCTCACTATGTCTGGAGTGCCTTTGTTGCAAAACAGAGATGGGTGTTTCAAAGACAGTGCAGATGTGAGGTGCTCGCAGCATCTACTGAGGGAAGTTTGGCCTGGGAAAGGAGTTGCTCGATAAGAAGCTTTGGTCGTTAACCCCTCAAATCCTGTAGCTTTTGAAAACTGGTGAGAATTTGTGCCAAGATAACTTGATGGCGGAAATGCAAAGTTCAAATACTTGGTGTGGAGAGATTAGTTAGGCTGCAGCAAAGGCTAGGGGTTCTCCCCCAGCTCAGGACAGACTTTCATTCCCACCTTCATTTTTCTAGAGCAAAAGCAGGTGTATAAATCTGCAAGAGCAGTTTTGTACCATTTCCTAGCAAATATCATTGATTTGAATGAGCTGGTGAGGGAGCTATGTGTGAGCTCAATATACTTTTGTCTGATTTTGTTTAGTTTGCTTTCTAGTCTGATTGAATAATCTGAGTGAGGAACTTCCAGTTGGTCCTTGGGTTAGGGTTCAGCAAAAGTATTTAAATGTCAGACACATAATTGTTTGCTGCATGAATAATGCCATCCAAAGTAATTAATTCATTTGACATGGCTTGTAAGGTTTATAAACTTCTTGTGACCTGAAGTGAGAAGAATAACCACGAGGAACCATAGCCAGCCGGTATGGCCACTGACATCCCTATAGGGCCCTTGTGCAGGTGGTTTGTGGCTGTCACAGCTAACAGCTCTCAGACCAGAGAGTCACCCGCTGGCAGTGCCATGGATAGAATGAGACCTACATCAGGTAAAGACCTACCTGAAAAATGTAAGGTTTTACCTGCCAGTGCTGGGGAACTGTATCTGAAAAGTGAGGAGTACTGTGCCAAAAATTAGGATCATTGCAACCTGCAGCCCTGTGACCTTAGAAAGGAGACTGAATGCTTCCTCTCTTTCCCTGTCACAAGCAGCTCCAGATCATTTCCAAGGAAATGCTGTTCCTTCCCTTGGAGGTGGAGATAGGATCTATCTATGAACAACTGAGATCCTCTTGGCACCCAATATTTTGGGGCTACTGAATCCACCCTGCACATGTTGGTAACCATATGCTAAATGTGCAGCATGTCCCCATCTAAATGATAGTTTGTCTTACTAACTTCTGGGTAAGATTTACCATACTCTGAAAGGTGGGTGGTGAGGAGAGAATGGTGATGGAGGTGAGCATCACTACAGCCTAAACCCCAGACTTCATCTAGATTGCTGTCATCAGTTACCAAGAAGAGAAAGTTCAGTGAGAGGAAACCAAGAAATGAACAATAAACCCAATATTTTATGTAGTTTGCGCTGCAAAATGGGTTCAGTTTGTCACAGATGATTTAACCTCCCAGGAGGGCTCCCATCTGCTGATCCAGGACACACCTGGGACACATTGCTGATAGGCAGCCGGCACTCTGTTAAAAAAAAAGCAATGGTTTCACTTTGGGCACCATGAAGGGTCCTTGCTGGCCTCCAGCTGTGTCTCAGGAAGGGCAAGGGTGCCCCTTTGGTCCTCTTCCAGCCCATCCAGAAATGTGGGATACTCAGCGCATTTCACAGGCACAGAATCTTTTGCCAGGGAAAGGGTGCGTTAGTCTGTGGTTAACTCTCTTATACTTTCAGACCTTTTTATTCAAATGAAATTTTCGTTACTCTTAATTCTGTGCAAAGGTCATAAGACTGCACACAATGGTCCCAGGATAATATAAAGGTGATACAGTATCTTAAACTGCCCAGACATGCTCAGTGCTACAGCTGCCCGTGCTCAGACCAGCTTGGATCTGCAGACCATCCTCACACGTGTTCCCGGTTTCTAAAATGACAGGTCTTGACCCAAAAATCAGTGTAGGCAGGTCTGGATGCATAGGGGCAGTTTTCTGAGGAGGTGTATGTGTTGAGATTGAGATCTTTCCATAAGTAAGTCCTTTTAAAAGTTTTGATACATGTGTCACCAGAGGGACACCACTCCTTGGAGCCATTCTCATCTACTGATTCTGATATTCTGATCTTGAACTGGGAGATAATAACGCTAAATGAGAGAGTGCAGTGCTTAGTCTAGTGACAAATTATTCTAACGCACAATTCAAGGTTGCTGCATACTTTTTGTGACTTAATTCAGCATAAAATACAGATCAAGAAGTACATTTTCCATGTCCAGTGAACTAATAGCAGGTAGCAGTGTAAACTTCAGGTGGCTACTGAAACTCTAAGTAAATCTACAAGATGAGTTCATGAATACAGTTTAAGAACCTGCATCTTTTCTCACTCCGTGGCTATAACAAGCTGTGGTAGGTGACGAAGCACTGGAACAGGTAGTGCAGAGAGGTTGTGGAGTCTCCTTCTATGGAGATATTCAAGACCCGTCTGGACACCTACCTGTGCGACCTACTGTAGGGTACCTGCTTTAGCAGGAGCCTTGGACTCAGTGATCTCTTGAGGTCCCTTCCAACTCTTGCAATTCTGTGATTCCGTAGAGATTAATGTGTTGAATAGCTGGACAACATAATTCAGCACGAGGTAGTTTATAATAAAGGGTAAGCCACTGCATACTTCTGAATCAGGGCAATGTACAGAATCACCCATCCAATGTTCCAGCTCTGGAAAGAGGTTTTGTTACTATTCTGACATGCGCATGACTTCTTTGAAGAATGGGCACTCAAATCAGGTTTTCAAGTCTGTGACTGTCTTTGGCCTGAAAGAACTGGTAAAAACTACACTAACATAATAATAATAAAACATCTACTGACCTGGACCTACTGCTGATTTTTTTTTATTTCAAATAACTATGTCCTTAGTCCACAGGTGGAATCATTTCCTGAGCAAACTGATACAAATTGGGCACTTCATCTCTGCATCACCTGTGATTGTACATGCATTTGGATTGCTGGAAATGGGATGAAGGAGTGAGTGCAAGTACTTAAAATACAAACCTCTGCTTGAAATTCATCTTGACTCATTTTAGTCAACCAACAGTGACTAAAACAGTGACCCACACCTAAGTCAGGATGACAGATGCCACACTTTTTTTTACACAGTCAAAACGAATGTGGAAGACAGACTTCCAGAGAGAAGATTCAGCCTGCTCAACATCCTAGCCTAGCTATCTCAACCTGGGGCATGACCTCAGGTAATGTGAGTCTGGGTCTCCTCCTCTATTCCTGGCCAGGCTTGCCCCATCACTGACCACATTGTAACAAGGACTGGACTTATTTCCTTTAGGTGAATGCTCTACTCATTCTTCAGACCTGTCCAGCACTGAGCAATGCTGGGTGAAAACACCTGTAAGTGAAGTAACTATCTGGCTATTTAAAGAAAGTGTTTAGTATTATGGTAATGGACTTGTCCAAATATGGTTGCTAGTGATATCCTTACTGCTGGTTAGTATGGTGGGATTTGGCCTTAACAGTTCATGTAACCAAGCACAAAGTTGATTTTGACAATGAAAGAAGGAGAAGAAACAAAAAACAAAACCCTACAAGGCACCTAATTGTGACAAGAAAAAAGGAAAAGGGAGGTAACTGAACGCTCTTCAGAGCTGTTGGTTGTTCTTTGGATCAGACTTGTACATTAGTTAATATGACTGATTTTCATTCTTCTTTACATTTTCCTCTTATTCTGATCCCCAATTCTGTGCAACATTTCTGCAGAAAAAAATGCATTTGTGAAATGCTGATTTTCTGCAATTAGTTTCCGATTTTTCAGATTTGTCCTTCACTCCAAGGCTTTTGAGCCTCCATCAAGCAGCATTTCTGAGAGGCTATGGGAAAAAAAAAATCCTTACAAAACAAAAACAGTATTTTCAGAATTCCACTCTACTGCTTTCAGACTATTTCCATCAACCCTCTTATTCATTTTGATTTATTTCCATCCATAAGCAGACTAACGCTTTTCTATGCTTTTATTGTTCTTCAAGAATAGGCCTTCTATTGGAGAAAAATAATGTCTCTACGACCACCACTTTGCTCAATGCAGATCTTCATTAATCTGCAGCCACAGTACAGGCTTTTAGCAGCAAGCACTTTTGATGGGAATTGAATTTGATACTGCATTATGGTTATAGGGCTTCTCACAATAGACTGTGTTCTTTTCTGTGTCTGTGCACAATCAGAGAGACCCAATTAAATAATTTGGTGCAATAATGGAGAACAAAAGAGTATGAGGGCTTAAAGTGAGGGCTTCAGCATTTGTATTCTCCCTTTTCTGTATCATGTTAATTAATTTGCCTGAAAACCAAAAGAAAGAACATAATGTGAAAAGCATAGCTCATCTACAACATGGATGCACTTTAAATGCAGACACCATACCAAATCAACATGTAACAAGAGAACATTCTTTGCATTTCCATAAGAAAAAAGTAAAATAAAGTTGTGAGCTAATGTTGAGTGGCTCTGGTTGTGGCCACTGGAAATAATGGTAGCTACTGGGGAAAGAAAGTATTACAAGCAGGATAATACTGTGTGCCCCTACGGTAACATCTACAAATAAATATGCAGTTTTGAAGCCCAGCTAGTGGGTGGAAAATGATTGTACCCAACAGCGACAGAGATCTCAATCATTCTGGGCCTTTAAACACGTTTTATTTCCTGGGCTAGATTGTACTCTATTCCTCCAGTAAAACAGTTCAAAGCAGACACTTACTGAGAAGTCCAGTCCCTGCTCCTCTAGTTGAGGTAGAAACCTCAGCAGTATTTCAGTGGGCACTGAGGTAATCTCTGCTCCACCATCACTCCAGTGTACAACTGACTTCATCCTGACAAAAAGATGCATTTACCCTCTACAGAAATACTTAGCCCAGTGGTCACGCAATCCTGCTTCTCCCCTTGGAGCCTCCTGAAGTCAGTGAGCTGAGGCTGTTTGTATGTTGGGGGGCAGCAGCTGTGCAGCACTTGGCAGTGATGCCTCCTATGTAATCTACCTGTAAAGGTGGGCTTTCTAAATGGAGCTGCTGAGATCCATAAAACTGGCAGTTGCACTTCTTTTTTTTTTTCTGTAATAAATCATTTAAGCTGTTAATTCTTTGCTGTCTTAAAAGACGCAAACCTGAGTATTATTCTATTTTCTTGTGCTCGTTAGCAAATGCAAGAAAAATATTTACAGAATTGTGATCTGAGTGCTTTCCTTATGATTACCCATTAAATACTATCTTAAAGATATTAGGGAAAACAACTTACCTAAAGGCTATGAATCTTATTTCATAGGATGTTAATAAAAAGCATTCACATCTGGGTGGCAATATGATTATTAACTGTGACTTCAATCCAGTTCAGAAATTTACACAATGATGTCATTTTAACATAGAAAGAGATAATGTCTTAGCTAGCTCCATCTAGCTTCTTTCTCACTGAAAATCTAGAAAGCTTCCTTGCATCAGATGCATTTTATCTCTTTACCTCCACAAAAAAAAAATGTTTAGATTTGGTCTTGAGGCTAAACAGCAGCTTCATAACCGCCTGCAGTTGTCAGGCGACCTGTGTATTGCACATCCTATTAAAGGTACTGGAAATGATGGCTGCATCACCTCTCATCAAGGTGTATTGCACACCTTTGTTGCCACAGTGCCGTACTCCCCACTAGAGATGTATTTTTATATCAGCATTCCTTCTGAGCATGACTTGTGTTGACAAGTTACTAGAATGAAAGCTGGGTGGGAGGATCTAGAGGTATCACAAGTGGCTAAGATATTTGTGGCTTTTAGTTATTGGCAATTATCTGTGCATTTCCAAAGAACTTTTTTTTTTTTTTTTTGGAAGCTAGGGGTCTTATCTTCCTTCTCTTTATAACCATTAAATTTATTGTGTCAACAGTGTACAGTGTTGTTAATTGCCATTTGTTCTCGAGATCCACTTTCCTGCCATGTTTTAGGAAACATCACTACCAGCAGTGTTGGATAAACTACAGCACAAGTGGCTGCAGCCCTGCTTAGCAGCCTGTTCAGTAATATGTGTGAGCTATCATAATAAGTGCTGTTCATTTTGGTAGGTCTTCAGCCCATAATTAAAATATATGAGGCTTAAAGTTGTTGTGTTTCTACTTCCAGTGCGGGGACATGAAAACAGAATGTTCTCCTTGCATCTTAGCAAGTTAATTCTGATCCCCCCCCCCAACTAAAAAAAAAAAAAGCATTTCTTCGTATTCTCAGTTAATTCAGTCTAAAAGTGTCACACTTATTCAGTAGCAGTTAAAATAGGCTGTGATGAGAGCATGACAATTTCCAGCTAAACTAGAGGATAATTAGAAATGCCCTGTAGCAGGCAAGTCAGTGCTTCAATTTATTTGCTGTTTATTACCAAGTCCCTGCCCCTTGGGTGTAATGACTGTAAAGCAGCACCTGCAGCTTCCCAGTGTTTGATTTAGTGCTGTAAATGGTGCTCAGAGAGTAGATTAAGCTGGAATGTGATCAAACCTTATTTGCAATCCGATTATACAAACTGCTCCTTGCACTGACCAGATTGAAGTAATTTCCCTATAGAAACGTTACACTCACTTTGGTGTAAAAATGATTAACATTTGCAGACTGTAGGTCAGCCTTTCACTTCCAGTGTAATTCTTTATCAGGCAGTGTGCCCATCTTTTTCTTGTGTTTGCCACGTTTGTGTACTGTGCGGTATTTAACCAATGGATATAATCAAAACCCTTTTTTTCAGGTCTTGTTGATGAACGATTGTAATAAATAAGCACTCCAGCATAAGCAGATTAAACCATTTTTTTTCTGTTTGATTGTTCAGCAGTATTGACATGCTTAATGATCTAACAGAGGACAGCTTCAGAATGAAGGAATTTCCATATTTTACTGAAAACGGCTATTGAGGTATTTATAAACAAGCAGCCAGTATACACGTGGTGCCTGAACTTCTGTGTCGGGTAGGATTTCTGGGCACCCACATCAATCCAATGACTAACCTACATTTCTTTCAAAAAGTGCCTAAAGAGGTGCTGCCACTACTAATCCTTTCACTCTTAAATAATCGGCAACATAAGGCTTCTTGGTTCCCAGTAGCCTTTTTTTTTTTTTTTTTTTTTTTGCACCGTATCAGGAGTTCTGGATGTGAAAACTGTTTCTCAGACAATTAGCCTCTGGTAATGAAATGCAACCAAATATATTCTGAACACTGAAAGCAAACACTTGGCTCTCCACATATTTCTGTGACAATCAAAGAAATATTTTAGCCTGAAATGCATTATCAAGACTGACTCAAATACCAGCAATAACATGTTTTGTTGTATAACATTTTAAAGCTGATTTTCTACAGACGTTTTCGCTGTAACCCTTTACAGACCACAACCCCAAGGATTCACAGATCACCATGTGCACACACATCTGTTAGCTGGGAAAGACCAATCCCTGCCTTAGTCAACGGCCTTTGTAAAAAGATCCCTGAGCTGGCATGAAATATGCATCAGCTATATGTATGCAGGCACCACCCAGGGATCCCCAAATACGCTGTGGAATCCTTTGCTGTCCAGAGCCATGTGCTCATCTGATAAAAACCACCAGCTCATCCGACTCTGTTCCCCTGCAGAAATCTGTGTGAGGCAGCACCACATCTGTCCCAGCATGGCCTGCAGGCTCCAGCCTGAAAGAGGCCACATGCATGCAGGTTTCTCTGACAGATGTATTTTTTGGCTGTTTTTATGATACCTGAAAGATTAGAATTAAGTCATGCCAAAAGTATCCATTTAGCAGAAGCATTTTTTAAGCTTCCTGTACAAGTATTGAGGAAACTAATATCTGCCAGACAATGGGCTGAAGTATGGATTTATTTATATTCCTTTAATTTTATTTCCCTATAGAATGAGAGAAAATTGGGTCCTGATTTCTCTCTTAGTCAAAGTCAATTTTATCCCAGTCCCACCAAAAAGAAAACCAGTCCTTCCGCCTACTGCAGAGAGCATCAGATCAGTGTCAATCGAGTTCAGAAACGTATATTTTGAGTTATATGTTTAGTAGAGTAGTTATTTGTACATTGGCGGTCATAGTCTACAGTAGTTATTTCACTGCAGCCTCTGTTACTTCCAAGTAACTTACTGGATACTTGGAAGTATCCAGGATATTCCTAATACTTATTGGATGCTGCTCTGTGTTTGTAGCGTAGTTTGTAGATGAGTGCTGAGAGGACAAGGCATATGAGGAGCAGCTGAGAACTCTGGGTTTGCTCAGCACAGAGCAGAGGAGCTGAGGGGAGGCCTCATGGTGGCTGCAGCTCCTCAGAGGGAGCAGAGGGGCAGCGCCGAGCTCTGCTCTCTGGTGATCCTGAGTCAGTATTTTAGAAACAAAATACATATTGCATCTACTGAAAATAAACTCTGCGTGTCTTACATGCATTGGGGTCAAAGTTATTTGACTGAAAAGGTCACTGGCTGTATTCTAACAGTTGTTTTTCTTTCTCATGGCCAACATCTTGGACACCTATGGCTACAGAAAGCCGCAGCCAGTAAGCAGTCACCTGATGACATGACAAAAATTATAGCACTCTACCCCAGGGTTGTGGCAATGCTACAGCTGCTGAGAACGCAAACACTGTAGTCCAGACTCCAGTTCCTCCTGCAGTCTCTTTCTGTCACTCAACTCACATAAAGGAGCAGTTTTCTATCAGCTACCTTCATCACTGTTACCCTTGGTTGAGTTAAGGGAAGATTATGGGGTGATTACTAGTTGCTAATAAAGTACTTGGAGTTGCAGCCTGATAAAGCTTAGCTGCAGAAGGATCTGCAGAGGTTCAGGCTCACTACAGAATCCAAAGGAAACATCAAGAGATGGAAAAGCTGCCTTATGATCCATTGCTACCTCAGAGAATCTGGTCCTCTGTGTCTGCTCATAGCTTTATGGACTAGACTCTCTCCTACGCTCTTACAGAAAAGTGGCACTGCAAGAGGGGTCCTGGTAAACTCTGTTTGCTTTTGCTGTGCCTTCCTCTAAATCCAGGAGTGAGCTTTCCAACCCTGAGAACCTCTAGAGAAAACATCTGCCCTGGGGTGCAGGTGAACCTTCAAGGAAAGTTGACATACTTCTTCTTGACCATCCTCCCTTCTTCCTAGGATGGGCCCAGGATGATACATAGAATCATAGAATTAGCTAGGTTGGAAAAGACCTACAAGATCATCCAGTCCAACATCCACCTACCACCAATAACCCCACTAAACCATGTCTCTCAACGCTACATCTAAATGTTTCTTGAACACCTCCAGGGACGGTGACTCAACCACCTCCCTGGGCAGCCCATTCCAGCGCCTGACCACTCTTTCAGAAAAGTAGTGTTTCCTAATGTCCAGCCTAAATCTCCCCTGGTGCAACTTGAGGCCATTCCCTCTTGTCCTGTTACTAGTTACAAGAGAGAGGAGGCTGACTCCCAGCTCACTGAAACCTCCCTTCAGGTAGTTATAGAGAGTGATAAGGTATCCCCTGAGCCTCCTCTTCTCCAGACTGAACAATCCCAGCTCCCTCAGCTGCTCCTCATAAGGCCTGTGCTCCAGACCCCTCACCAGCTTCGTCACCCTCCTCTGAACATACTCCAGGGCATCAGTGTCTTTCTTGCAGTGAGGGGCCCAAAACTGGACACAGTACTCGAGGTGGGGCCTCACCAGGGCTGAGTACATGTACCAAGCAGTGCAAAATGCAGACAATATTAACCTTCAACAAAATCAGTTACTGTAGAAATGACATTGGCTCAACGCCATCAGAAGCTAATTGCTGGCGTCATTAGACAACATCATTAATATACAAGATGACTGGGATGTCCTCGAAATAAAAAAAAAAAAAAGAAAATGGTCTAACAGAAACCTGATGAAAAATGCAGTAGGAATGGCAAAAAAGGTTCTGCTATCAGTTTGGAGATTTCCATTTGGAAGTAAACAAGGAGTTGAAGGACTTGGGTTCATTAGCTGGTCAGCTAAGCGGGCCGTTAGCTGTGGAGCAGCCAAGAAAAAAGAAATGAAACAGAGAAATTAAAGAAAAAAAGCAAGAAAAAAGATCAAACATCCAAGTTATTGCTGGTAAATGCAGGGAAACACTAACGTGGAAAGGCAGTGGTGCTGCTGGTTGCCTGGGCTGTGAGCACAGGCTGAGAAGAGCAGAGGAAGGCATGCAAGGGACAGCTCCCCAGATGGCTGGGAAAACAGAGATCCTCTTTTAAAAGAAGAGACTGAAAGAGCTAGTTCGGCTCAGCTAAATATGAAAAGTTTTTTAGAGTTTTTTTGAAGTTTTGGAGCAGCTATCAGGTACGGGAAAATGGCCCATCTCTTAAGAAGCAGGAGAATAGTTTTATGAAATGTATGCTCATGTCAGAGGGAGTTCCCATTCCCTTTGCTGTCCAGCATAACCCCACAAGTATCTGCTGTGTAATGAAGGGCATGGGGGCTTTGCAGCCTTGAAATGTGTTAGCCCAAATGCATGCTGGCGAGCATCTGAGGGTCGCTGCCTGAGCAGACCAACAGCAGGTGTTGGGCAGAGGACAGATGCAAGACAGCATTCTCCAAATGCCTCTGCTCCCTCAGCAAGTGTGTTAAACATCTCCATAGCCACCACAGGAGCAGGCTACATGTTTTTTTCCAGGACGTTGATCTCTGGGCAGTAACTTAAATGTAGAGGCATAAGTAAGCAAAGTGTACTAATGTGGATTTCCACGCTGCAAGCTCAAGAGAAATGGTCATCGTTAGTTATGCTTCGGCATACTAGAAAGCCTCCATACCCAAGGCAGACGTGAAGGCACAATCTGCAAGCGTACGGATGCTTGCACTGCTTATATTCTCCTGTCCTGCCACAGTCCTGTCCCAGAAGGCACAGCATGAAACAGGGTCTAGGAATGCCCTGTTCTTCCAATGTTTCCAAGCACAGGTCAGCAGTCTGGGAGCTTCCCAGGATGAGACCAGAGTCAAAGACAGCTGGTACTGTCACAAATAATAAGAACAGCTGGAGGACCAGATTCGTTTGTACTAGCTGCAATGCTAAAATATTACTTGCCCAGGCCCTGCATGAGCTTTCAAATGCAAGTGAAATAATTTCACCCTAAAACTTTTTTTTAAGTGCATTGTTTAGCTTCATATAGATGAGTTTATGGAGGCTAATTCAATCCCTGTCCTGATGAGTCAACAGGCTAAGAAACTGCTGTTAAACCCAGCTGATTATTATGAATATCATCAGCAAATTTCTCAATAGCATGAATGCACATTGTCTGGCCTCTAACCTTAATGATTCTATGATTCTCTCCCAGTATCCAGGAGTCCTAGCTGCACCTAACAGCATCATGAAGATATCTTGAATACCTTATGGCAAGCTTGAAGGACATCAGACATTTCTCTTTGTCCTGTCACATCTCACTTGTGATCTCCATTGACCACAATGGAAACCTGGAACACCCAGCTTACATTAGACATCAACACTGTGGTCTTTAAAGTTTGGAGGTCCATAATCTCAGTTGATTTTCACTTTAAAGAGGTGAAGTTAGTTGATATGAAGGTACTGATCAGGGGTACCTTCTATGTGTAGAATTATGTAGATGACAGTCTTTGAATCTTCTTTAAAAAATGTGAAATTGGATGAAAAATGATAAATGTGTTCAAATTTTTTTGCAGAAAACCAGAGACGAGTTTGGGATTGGATTGATGTTTGGCCAACCTGTTCTCTTTCATCTGTAACTCATAATATTGTTATCTGAAACCAACTATAATGTATGACTTTTCAAATCCTGATTTATGAATTTCATGGTTTGAAGCAAGTATGACAACTCCAGCATGTACACATAAATGAGATACTGTAAGATTTGTGGTCCGTGGGGCTATTTGTTAGAGGATTGTTGATTTGAATGCAATTCCTATTTGATAGGTGCCTAGAGTACAAATATTGAGTAATAACTGGATTCTTTTACCTCTTCTGGTGAACAATGTCAACTGATGCCTCAGTTGTCTTGACCTTTCACTGCCTGTGATGAAGACAGCTAGCTGAATCTAGATTGGCACATGGGAGTCTTGCCCTCCCATGTCACAGACATGCCCTGTCCTATTACAAGCGACAGAAAAACCAGGTACCCAAAGTACCTTCCACTGGTCAAATACAGTGTCTAGATATTTGCAACACCACAGCTTAGTGCAGAACATCACTGGTGGCTTACTCAAATCCCTGGGCACTGACAATGCTTTATATTACCCATCAGCATTTCCTTCTTTGTCCTCTAAATTACTTGTCTTCTTACAACCAAGAGTGAGAAAAAGTAAGAAAGAAATTCATAAGGGATAAATGAATAAGAAAAATGATTATAAATACAGGAATATAGGGCAGGTAGCGTTCTGTCGTTCATTTCAGTCATCTGCTATTGCAAGCATATATGCCACATAATCTATTCAAGAGACTCCATCCTAAGTGTTGTTAGTATTTTCCCCACCTTCTTCCAAATAAAAGGCTGATACAAACCTGCTTTCTGACAGCAGAGAACCATTTTCTCAGAAAAAGTTTACCCATGGCCAGTTTGTATCTACTTGTACTCTTGTCAGCATTCCCTTTAGGTGAAGTAACTCTGCTCTGAAACATCAACAACAGAGAGCTATCACATCTTACTATAACCTGATAATGAAGCCAGCCTTCTCTAGATCCTCATTTGAGAACATATACTGTTTTCCTACTAATAATTTTCTCTTTGTGCAATATTGATTTTTTATGAATGTCTAAAACTGTTCATCCAAAACAAGGTTTTACCCAAGTCCTGCACATGGTACTTATTTTTTTCCCACTGCTGGAAATACCTTGGTTTACTCAACACTGGAAAGGGGTGACTTGGAACCAGAATCTGTAGCCAATCTAAATGTCTGGAAAGCTTGCAGTTTAAAACTTTTGCAATCCCTTAAACGTTTGCAATCCTTTATGGTACAGGTATCTCTCCTACCAAAGTGGGATTTACAAGTGTGGCCCCTGCAGAAGGCCTTTTCCTCCAGTGTATGTCTCCATTGCCAGAATGCACCCAGAATGCATCTGAAAGGAGTTTGAATGCCATCTAGCAAAAAGCCAGCTATGAAGGCAGTCAGAACATGTTATAAAACATGTCACACTTGCTGTAGCATAAGCAAACGTTTCTGAAAAAGAAGAGCACCCTGTTTTAGACCACATGAATGCCAGGATAACTTAGAAGAAAAGCTGGCCTCTTATTAAAGACCCGTATGTGTTATAACTATTTGTCTATTCTGTACTTTCCTTACTCCCCACTTTTGACACAACTACTGAAAAATGGAAGCACCCCTTCTTTTGAAAATCCTGGATATATATATGGTCAGGCCATGGACATGAGACCCCATCACAGCAAAGTTACAGGAACCCATTATGCCAAGAGTCAAATTATGTCCTTTTTTTTCTGCTTCTCAGTAGCAGCACCTTGAGAAAGGTCATGCATCTAAAAGAAAAGATATCTCAGCAAAAAAAGAGGGTAGTGCAACAGTCCTTATAATCAAACACATCTTATAGACATTAGTCATTCAAAATAGAATACTGGATGAAGCACACACATATCTTTTTCTATACTGAGTGATCTTAAGGTTCACGAACTTCAGTAAAATAGGAAGTTAAGGATATTCTGGCCAAAAGATACAGATAGTTTGGTCTGGCAAGACCTAACGCTGCCATTCACAAAGCTGAAATGAGCGTCTCACTACAATTACCTTGCTCATGTCCTCCATAATATCAGAATTGTTTTCCCTTCATGTCAGATGATGTCTTATCAAAAAAAACGGGGAGTGAGTGCGTCAATCTAGTTTTTTATTAAGGTGGTTTGTATCAAATGAAATGGAATTTCCTCAGTGAATAGTCTGCATAAAGGAATGTGTTAGAACAAACTTATAAATATCTGCAGGTCACCTTTATTTAACTTGGGCATTACTGACTTACACTCCTCTTTATAACTGTAACATTTTTGTGACATTACTTCTTTCTACTGAAAACATGACAAAAATATGATGGCATATGCCTGACTGTTAGTGAAACATTTATAAAAAAGCAAAGTAAATTTCTCGTCACTTTTCTGACCTCCATGACTCCCTAGTACGGAAAATATGGATCAGTAAAGGGAAGATAAACTATAATACAGCTTTGAGTGGCAAACAGCTCCTGCAGATCTTTAAAAAAAGGTAGTCAGGCACACACCAGGAGGAGGGAGTAACTTCTATAATCTGCTGTACACAAAAAGAGAATGCTGTCTGGGAGACGCACAATATCCAGCTTTGATAAACATTCCCTACTCTTCCCAGCTGGGGAGTTGTTCATTTTCAATGGATAAAGACAACTTTCATCTCCCCGTGTTTGGCTATGTGCTGTAATGAGAAGTGAATTATTTGGCTTCTTAGTGTGCTTCTTTTTTTCCTTAATGCTTAGAAGATATATGTTGTTTTGGTAAATTTGCATAAGACAGTGCAGAAATGGATTGTACCTGCCACAAGTTGTGAAATTGAAATCCATAAACATTTAAAATACATTCTCCCAGGAGTGTGCCCTTTATGTTTCCAACGGTCAAAATGTTTGCTCTGTGATAATTTATTAGTGAATACCCGAGCACCTACGTATGCTATATGAAAGTCCAACTCCTTCATGGCTTGCCTCCACAGCTAACATCTAGAAAGGTGGAATGGATTATGTTTCCTCTTTCATTTCAGCCAAATCTGGGATGGAGGAATTTAGTTGAACTGTGGCTGGATATGGAACAGTTTGATTTCTGCGATGTAAACTGCCACCATTCAGGCCCAGCTTACAGTTGGTGGCATCTCACAAGTGTCTCTGAGTGTTAAGAGCCCTTTGCTGTGACATTTGAAAGTATTATTTTTTCCTTTCCAAACATCACTTACCATTATTAGCACCCTAACAGGCAAACCCAGATTGTCACCATGGACCTTCCTCGAGCTTCACCTTGTCCAGCAGTAAATCTTTGGCAACAACAAAACACTCAAAACCCCAAAGATTTTAAAAATCTCCAGTGGCAAATACAGTCCCTTGCATTAAATCTCATTCCTTCCTTTAATACTTAGAAATTGACATAAGCCCCAGAGCATGACATTTAAGTTAATTAAGTATTAAAAAGCAGAAGTACAAGCTCTGGATATTCTGTATATTTCTTGAGGAACTCCCAGTGCACAGACATGCAGAGTGAACTGGTCCCAGGGCCGCTCAGATAGGGGATGCTCTACTCGTTTGCTGCCATGGACTCAGGATGGGCTCTGGCATTAATATCTTGTCTGTATGGAGGGAGAGCAGGAGTTGGCCCGGTGTCCGAGCCAGGGCTGGACTGGCTGCTCTGCTCTGCTCTGTGCATGTGCTCATGAGAGAACCTCTGTGCAGAGGTGTGCTGCAAGTGATAATTAACATGGCTGACCAATGTTCTATGGAGGCATAAGTGACGGAAAAGGGAAATCTATTAGTTTGTACGTATTCAATTTCTTCTCTTGGCAAGATTTATGATCAGAAGTGCCTGAACTACTGCTGCAGTTTCAGTCGTCTACGCAAGCTATGTACAGTATATTTACAGTGGTCATTTATAGAATGCAAGCTTTTTTCTTTGAAAACTTTAATTTAATAACTCCTAATATCCTCAGTGGCTTTCACACACACTGTGCTTACTGAACTAAAGCCTTCTATTTCCTTCTGAATAGAAACCACTCCTGCCCAGACCTTGTGCAGCTAGGGATTTGAGTGCAGTAGACAATTTCAAAGACTGCTCTTTCTATTTAACAATCAGTGCATTAGGCTAAAATATTCACACAGATGCACTAGCAATTGAAAGGGTGTGCGGTGTAGTGACAAGGTCCTTCTGTTACCTGGAACTGTAGAATGATGAATGAGCATTAGTGGAATATTCTTTTGGCCTTTAGGTTTACCTTGATCTTCTCACAGAATGCAAATTGACATTATACCCACATTTCTATAGTATTTATTATTGTGGTCATGATGTGAGGGCTTTTTTCAATATGAATAGTGTAAAAGGGGAAACATATTACTGCAAAGAGGCATTATTGTGCTGGGAATGTATAAACAGCTGAGAAGAATAGAGCGACATGCTCATAATGGAAACTGAAAGCTCTTCATTTTGTCCTGATTGTCTACCCTTCCTTTTTAAACAACCTTCCTTTTTCCTAGCTATCAATACAAAGTTCTTTTTGGTAAAATGAAGTGCATTCATGCTGCCTGAAAGAAGCTTTTAAAGTTGATCTGTGCCCACACAAAAGGGAGGCAGTGTTTGAGCACATCAAGTTGAGGAAGCAAACTTGGTCAATGTTCATTACTCATGGCTTGACACTCTGAGCCTCCATATCATTTTGTAAAGAATCAGATAAACTTTCCTTGTGATAAACAACTGAAATAATTTTTCTTAGCTGTCAAGTCCTTTTCTCCCACTTCCAGCCTGTTCTCACACTCTTCCCAGCTCGTAAAAGCAACTGAGCACAGCTCTTTGGACTGATAAATGGGCTCCTTTCAATTGGTGGCAGGCTTCAGGAAAAAGAGATAATCCTGGATAATGTGGACACAGTTTTCATTTCATGTCACCCAATTAAACTGCAATTATCCGGAGTGCAACAGCAGAAAAACTGGAAAGAATGGTTGGAGAATGAGGAGCCCTGGCTCCCTGGGACTCTTTATACTACACACATTAGCCTAGATTTGTTCTATTCTGATAATAAAGTGCCAGTCTAAGCACTTAGCAGCACACATTGAGAGACAGCCCAGCTGCAACCTGTAGCTCAGAGAGAAATCTTCCCGCAAGTTCGAGCCAGGGTAACTTTCTGGGAGATTATTGGCACCAGAATTCCAGCCCCTGTGCCACAGTTAATTCCATCCAGAGCAATAGGGGCAGGAGGTGCTCTGAACAGCCTGGCAAGGTTCAGATTACAGGTAAAACAAAGACAAAAAAAGCCTTTTCTAACATGACTCCCCAGAGCACTGCAGCCAAAAGCAAGCAGATATCAACCATTTTATTATGAGGGCACACTGCACTAACATATATCTTCAGTATTTTGGCTGAAATCTAGGGCAGGATGAATTTAATATGGTAATACATCTTATTAAGTTACTGTTCTTGCAGTAAAATAAACTGGATAATCTAACAGATCTGTTTTATCTCTAATTACCACGATCCTGGTAAACTGCAATTAAATAAACAGAGGGAGTTTTAGAGTTTGTGGCCTGGTGCATGGGAACATTTTAGTCATTGAAATGCATAATTTGTTATCATTGCTTTATTTAATTTACCTAGCAGTGTGAGTGCACAATGGCTGTGCTGCAGGCATGGGCTGTAAGCACGAGGTAATATCTAAGGCATCTCCTCAAAGAAAAGTCCCTGCTCTTTTCCCTCCAGTTTCTGGTTTCATTTACTCCTGCATGGAGCACCAGCCAGGGCTACCCTGGGTTGTGAGGCAAGTCAGGCAGTTTGGCCTTTTCTCTTCTCTGAGAGGTAAGTGGGGCTTTAGAGTGCTCCACTACAATGCAGTAGTAGAGTTAGTACAACCACAGTTAGTAGTAGAGTTAGTACAAACACAGAGAGTCACTTTGGCTCAGCATCCCTTCGCATCCTGAGAAACCTCAGGCCAGGTTGGATGGGGCCCCAGGCAACCTGGTCTAGTTGGCAACCCTGCTTGTGGCAGGAGGGCTGGAACTGGGTGGGCTTTAAGGTCCCTTCCAACCCAAGATATTCTATGACTCTATGATTCTGTGACAGCCACGGACCTGGGCCCTCACTGGCAACACCTGGGGGGTGTGAGCAAGCTGCCAGTCCTGATGCTGCACCACGGTGACATTCCACACAAGGGTCACCAGCTCTGGGCAGGGAATCAGACAGATCCACCCTATCTCATCAATGCACAGGGGGCAACAAGGGGGCAGGGTTTCCTGGGGCAGGCCCAGAGATCTCCACCACCACTGTGAGAGACTCTCTGGTGCACTGAAGCCTTAGTGGGGCTTCAGGCATTGTGTTTTTGTGAAAGCTCATATCAAATGACAATCTGCTATTGCAATATTGTCATCAAGTCATGGAGCTCAGAAAAGCGCATGACACTTTTGCAAAACCTAAAACTCTGTGGTGATGAAGTACAGCATTCCTGAATGAAGCCCAGACATTTTATAAATAGGTAATTTTCAGACTGGAAACATTGTTTTACCTCAAATTTTCAGTTTGGCCCCATATCCAGGCATTTATCAAATGGAAAAATGCATTTCCCCATCCCACCTGGGAAAACCCCAGGTGCAGAAAGATTTGGATTCTTCAGAGATGTTAATAAAATTGGGATTTCCCTGTTTCCAAAATAATACCATGCCTCCCACGCTCTCTATTCCATCCCTTCGCATTCCTACCTAAAGCAGGTTCTGGGCTGCTTTGAAGATTGCTTTTCTGCTCAAAACTTGAAAGCCTCCTTGTACCTCATAGAGCCTATTTAAATAGCAAAAAGCTGCACCCTGATGTACACAGGAGGTGCTGAGAGGAGAACGAGGCTGAGGAAGGGACACGGCACTCACATCCATGACAGCGACATGAATGGAGCTTCCTTTAGCTCTTTTTCTGGTTTCATAGAGCCTCCATGTAGCTCTCCTCCAAAGTCAAAAGCTTAGCTGGTAGCTTGCTGGGAGCGGCAGAGGTAGCATGCTTTTAAGGAACAAATGCATTTTTCTGTTGGAAGCCCTTCTGGGGACATGGTCAGTTCATTAGAGCCTTGCTCCTCTGAGAAGCTGAATTAGAAGACGTTCCAAAATCCAGTCCTAACAGTTCTGGTTTTTCCAAAGCCAATCCTAACTGTTCAAAGAAGAGCAGGGCTGAAGAAGCCAGGGCAATCTACAGGAGGATCCAAAGACTAATACACATGCATCCGTAAAGAAAGGTGATCGCACTTGATTTAGGTTAACAATGGGCAACAAAGAAAAATAAATCAATCTCTTGATTTAGGAAGACGGAGGTCAAGTGCTTCAGCAACGTTAATCACTTGCCATGCCTGAGATGTGTCCTGATGAGAATGTCAGTACATTGATCTTAGTAAGTGATATTTATCTGTCTAAAAATAAGAATTAGCTCCTATACCACTGTGTAGGACCTTCACAGAGTGCATGGAGTGTACAGAGTGTATTAACACCAAGAGTTAACAGCATATAGCACAACGTAATGAAGAATTATGTCGCATAGGCTCTGCAGTCCAAATGGACAAGGGGGAAAAACTCATGCCCAGCACCTGTACAAATTGCTGGGCACAGAACCTGGGCTTTCCAGCTCCCAGCTTGGGCACATCCCAGGAACTAGACACTAGTGGGCAGAGATCTATGTATCGCTCACATCATGATCATTTTATTTTCTATTTTCTTATCTTAGAAATACAAGAACAATATCCAAGCCAGACGCTGACTTCATATAGAGGTAGGGAGAAATGGGAGTCAGGCCTTCATAAATATCTCTGTTTCCTCATTTCTTTCTCCAATGAGAAGCACTATCACATACTAATCAAGAGAGTTTACTATGTGTGGTTTGTAAATCCCTTTGAAAATACAGTTATATATATAAATGTATTGAAAAAAAAAACACATTATATATATATATAAAACTTTAAAGCATCACTGGGAGTGATTTTTCATTCCAGTGCGGAAAAGAACAAGTCAGCCATTGTGAGAGACTGTATTTTAAATGATCATAATCTCCATACTATTCTTCTCTCCATTTCTACCTATTACTTGTTGGGAAGAAGGCAGAAAGTCTGGGATGGCTGCAATTTGCCGTGTAGTCTGCCGTGCCCCATAAAGTTGTTTAGTGAGGAGGAATATCAGTGTGTACTTTACGTGAGGGCTTTGTTAGCTGATGGCGTTTTTCTTGACTAGCAGGATTCATTGTTGCCCTCAGAAAAGAGCAGTCGGATGATTTCACCCCCTGCTTTCCCTTCAGTTGCGCAGAGGCCAGAAGCAGGAATTAGAGACCCCCCAAACCAGGCTGCATCTAGCGCTCTGAATGGAGCAGCCCTGTCTGAATCTCATGCTAATGAGATCAAAAAGGGAGGAAAGGGTGAACTCCAGCCCTGGTCTGCCAGGCAGCTTGTCCTGTGCCCACAGTGGGCAGGCAAGTGGGAGGCGGGGGGCTCTGAGGTACCGGGATGAGGATGCTGCTCAGCTGGCAGGAAAGGGAGCAAGTATCTCACTTATCTTAATAGCTCCTTTTGTTCGAGAATCACAGTAGCAACCCTTATTTGCAAACTTGAATAAGTATAATGCATTCTGAGCTACTGCACAGGTGCTAGGCACCAGTGCTTTTTCTCCTTGTCTGTACAATTACTGCTTTTTTTCAGGGCTACAGGAAGGAACTGGAAAGACATTCAGACAAAAGTGCTGGCTGCACATTTGGGCAAAGTGCTGACTTGCTTTTGTTGTGATGTACGTGGTGCCATCCCTGAGCCTGGCGATGATGACCTAGAAGGTGATCTGACAACGAATGTTTCTTTTGGAGAATGTGTTGACTATTGTAGAAGCTCGCACACTCATAATGAGACTGAACTGCTTCCAGCAGATAATTGCCTGGCAGTTGCTCTGATAGCTGTGTAGATAAACAGCCTGTTTTTTTTCCCTTCCTTCAGGAACTTAACAAGGGAGGCAAAAACAAGGCCTTGAGCATCTGCAGTCATGAAGTAAAACTAGAGTAAATCGATAGTAGGAAGGAGCATTTAAGTAAATGCACTGGTGTTGAGCCATTTTTCTGAGAAGTTACACAGCAAGGCGGCATCTTACTAAATTTAAATGGAGTTATCCCACCTTGATGAACTTTGCTGACTCACTTTCTTTGAGAATCTAACACTGGGCTGTTCAGTCTTCAGTAAAGACTGCCTGACAAATATGAAGTTACCTCTTTCTTCCTTCATTCTTTTTCCTCTCCTCTCCTCTCCTCTCCTCTCCTCTCCTCT
>NC_034409.1:144085361-144110406 GCF_002078875.1 Numida meleagris
TCTCCTCTCCTCTCCTCTCCTCTCCTCTCCTTTCTTTTTTTTCCTCTTCTCTTTTCTTTCTCTCTCTTTTTTTTTGTCCTCCATGGTTTGTGTTTTCTCCAAATCCACAAAAGGAGGTGGCTGATATTGTCATTGGATGGCTGCTGGATACTGACAAGTTTGTGGATGACATCCTTTTCTTCATAGAGCTCTGTTAGTCTTCAAGATCAGTAGGTGCAGAGGGAATGTAAAATTTAGTAGGCTGAATATCTGAGAATTAAGAGTCTGTGAAGTACTTACCTCTTGAAATGGGCAAAGATCATATTCCATGGTTGAGGACTAACAGTTAGAGGAACCTTGGTGCTTATGGCTTTGTAAAGCACTGCTACTTCTACACAGAACATTTTCATGCTGTCAGTGCAATAGCAATTCTTGCACATTTCTGTTGTGGTGAATTCAGATACCCTTGATTAATATCAAGCATCTGTTGTGCTAGGATCTCTACAGACTTATACAGTAATGTATCTGATGGTGTTATCCACTGTGATTATACTTCTTTTACTTAATTATTTAAGTTATAGTGTTACTGTGTGCTTGTAATATAAATTATTGAAAAAAGCCATTTTTTAATCTCTGCAGAGACAAGATCTCATTTCCATTATATTTTATTTTATCAGAATTTGCTTTTTGAAAAACTGGTAGCAAGCTAACATGTTGGTTTTTTTTTAGTTAGAGAAACCAGAAAACCAAAATATTTCCTCATTCTTAATGTGGGAGCTAATATTGTGATTTGTAATTTTTCCAAACCAAGTTACAATCTTTGGTTACAAGAAAAACAACCAAAAAGTCACTCTGTTAAAGAAAAGTACTGAGTGGGTTGGAGTCGATTTCTCCGCTTTCCTTGTGAGGAAGGTGGGAATACAAGGTAGTCAGTCAAATAGCCCATGGTGGTTTTAGCATATAGCTTATCATTTTAAACTCACACAGGATCTGGAAGACCAAATTCAATTTTCTTTCCTGCTTAAAGATTTGAACAAGGACACCTCAGTAACTTAATTTTTAAACTATAGGGTAGGCTTCTCATTCTCTCCATGGATTGTTCTCCATTAATCATTTAAATAAGCCACTAAATAATTGCATGTGAACTGGGGCAAGACGTGGACCCCCGTGACCTCCCTTCTCCGAACTGGGAGGCACTCAGGGTGGGATTTGCCTTCCAGCTCCCACCACAGCCACTCAGCTGAAAAAACGCTTTAACAGCCATCAAGGGGAGAGGAAGGAGAACTCTATGATGGGTGAATGAGTGGGGATCTGGGAATCAAAGAATCAATTTATTTTACAGCCTTAATTAGGCTCCTGTTGTGATGCTGGAATGCAGAGAACTGTTCATCCTATGCCCATCTCACCCTGCAACCGGCAATGGTGCTGGGTCCCACCTCCTGTGCCAGGCTGGCCCATGGCCCAGCAAGGCATCCTGCCCATCACCTGGCGGCCGTCAGAGCAGGCAGCAGCATTGCCGGCAGCAGCAGCCGCGGGACGGCTGCACATAGCTGTGGTGTGCATGGAAATGAATGGAAACTGGGGTTGTTGCTGCTGTTTTTATTTTGGCTAGTTGGCAAATGCCTTGCTATTCTTTAGCTTTTGAATTAAGATGATGTAAGAGGCCCAAGCGCTGTGCTAAATGCTCCATTACAAGGCTGTTGGTCCTGGGAGAGCTACTCAGAGTCACAGAGAATTCAGAACAAATTTCATGGGTAGTCAACAAGTCTGCGGGCTGAAGAAGCGGGCTAGCTCCTAACTCCCTGTGACTCTGGGTGTCTGCTTTTCTGGAGGCAGAATATGCCCTGTCTGTGAGAAGGCAACCGGGTATCTGCCTTGTGTGCACATGTCTGCACCCACAAAGGTGTCCTAAGGTACCACTGCCATGAACAGCCTCCTCACTGCACTCCTGGGTGTCACATCCCACCCATCAGTGGAATCTGGTCACCCCTTCCCTCCCCTTTATGGGTGGGACCTGACACTGGGAGCCTCTGACACCCACTGTTACAGCCATATGCTTGAACTGTCAGGCGGAAGTTTCACCTCCACATGACTCTGGCTTTTTGTAGAGCAGGAGGAGGAAGCTCATTTGGGTGAGTGTACTGGAAACAGAGGAGTTAAAGCACTGGTTGCCATTAACATACTATGCTGCACACATGCATCACCTCGCCCATGAGCCATCCATGACACCAGGCCGGTGTGGCAGCTGGTAACCAATCAATAGTGATGTGCTGCTGAGCCTTGTGTGTGGTCAGAGCTCCAGCTCTTGGCTCCAGGCACCTTGCACTGGAGGAGTGAAGGGCTGAGCAAGCAAGTCCTGGATGATTTTCCTAATGAGTAATGAAATTTCTTTAAGCTACTTGCCACAGGTAGCTTTGCTGCTACTGTTTCTCACATAAATATTGGAGAAAACAGTATTTTTACAACTTGTTAAACAGTATTTTGCACTTAGTAGAAGTGTTTTGAACCAGCCTGTGGTAAAGCTGCCTGAGGACATGCCACCAGTGTCCGTGACAGAGTGGCATGGGCGGCTGGACCACTGTGGGGAAACAGTGCCTTCGCCCAGTCCCCCCGTCCCTCCCGCCATGTCCCGCTGCCCTCTGGTGACACCGGCCTGGCGGCGGGGAAGGCGCGGGCATTGTGAGCCCCGCTCCCTCCGGGAGATTGGCAGTCAGGAGTGCCGAGGAGTGACAGGTCCCATAATGCACCCTCACTGCCAAGATGGAGAGTGTCACCTCTGTGACGTTCCCGGCTTTCATTAGCCTGAATGCAATTGTGCTAGGTTTAATTTTTGGAGTGTTTGCAGTTTTTCCAGCAAATAGCTGTTTGAACACAGTGTCCCCATTATATCACCACAGTCAAAGAGAGGAAAGATAAAGGCATTGTGCAAAGTTTCTGTGGCTTTGCAGACAAGGATTTATGTACTGGAGAACTCTCGTCTGGCAGTCAATTTGCCTTTGTCTTTCAAAGTAGTGGAAGTATCAAGGGAGTATGCCCAAGAGTTTTATTTGCTATTTACCAGATTACTGAAGTATCGGGCATCCTTAGATCTGTTGTGAAGAAAAATGCTTTCAATCTATTTTGCAAACTTGAGCCGAGGCTGAGGGGAGAGGCGAGCAAAACCCTTGAAATGCATGTGGCCCTTCGAACTGCTGGAGGGGTGCGTGATTGAGGGAACGGCTGCAGACTGTACGGCTTCATGGGCTTAAAGTGCGATGGGTCCTGAGGGTCTGTCCAGCAGGGATAAAAAGGAAAAATGTGCGTCTGTGTGAGAGGGGCAGCTGTATTAGTGAGAGCAGTAATTCCTGGAGAATGATGGGCCCTGGTTAGTGCAAATGAGGGGAAACCGAGTTTAGAAAAATCAACATTTTCTTAGCACAGAATGGTGAGACATTCATTCATAGCTCCACTTAGTTTACAGCTCAGCTTACAACAAGCAAGAAGCATTACAGTCAGTAGAGTTGATCCTCCATTTTCCCCCTCAGTCTTTCCCTAATGTTAGATTCCAGTTGACATGGCTAACATTGCAGTGAAGACAAAGCCCAGAAGCTCAGGATCTATTGGGTGAAAGCAGAACTGAATGGTATTCATCCAACGCTCTTGATCGTGGGTGAGATGTGGGAGGACAGCTGCTTACAAAAGTTTGTAATTTAGCATTAAAATCGATTGCTGTACTGGAGAGACTGCAAGATGCATACCTGGGCACTATAGATTGTGCTGGAATTTGTGGAATGGTTAGCTTTGCTGTCATGACAATAAATTGAAAAAAGTCACGAAATAAACCAATTCTTATGATGTTGTAGAAACAGATTAGAACAGAATCTGTCAATGAAAAGAAAGGCATTTTGCCAGAAATAAAATATGAATCACTGATTACGGTTTATCAATAGGGACCAGTAAATACACTGGGATGTCTAACTAGCTTGTAACCTTAGCAATGCCTGAAGCCAACATTTATGAAGTTCAAAAAAACCTAAAAACCTACCTGAATGCCTGGCATCCACAGAGTTCCTGTAATGTGTGATTCCAGATAAAATATTATGTGAATGGCCATTTTGCTAGTTAGGCCTGATAAATCCAGGAGCCGTGAGCTATCTCATTAATGCTTACATCCCATGGAAGACATAAGGCTAACCTTCTGCTGCGTGTTTGCTATCTCATTTCAGGGAAAGATTCTGAGCCTGTTCTTTCGCAGGGGTAGGTGGTATCTGAGTTTCTGAAGAGCTGGTTTCTGTCTAGGCCGCTTTGCTAGCCTCTGGTCCCAGTCCACAGTGCACAAAAATGACCCATTTTCAATATATAGCTTTAGAGATTTTCCTCTCAAAGAGAAAAGGAAACATGCCACAGATGTCTTTTGTGTAAGTCTGAGGCTCAGAAGGTGTGGGAGATCTATTCCTCCTTGGGTGACAAATCCTTATTGCTAACTTAGTCTCAAGAGTTATGCTGTCTGTCTAGTTGTTTCTTTATTCTCTGCTCACACTGTACTTTTATTTAGTCTATTTGGGAGATACGGAATCCATGCTTGATGAAGCATGGATTACATCTCTGTCTGTGGTTGCATGGAGCTCGGTGCTGTGGTAGAACTAACAGTTACACCAAAGCACAGGAGCATAGAATCACAGAACAGCTTGGACTGGAAGGGATCTTAAACCAAGAGGGACATGGTCTAGTGGGAAATATTGGTGATAAATGGACACTTGGACTGGATGATCTTGGAGATCTTTTCCAACCTTGGTGATTCTATGATTCTATGATTCTGAAGCCCACCCAATCCCAACCCCATGCCATGGGCAGCACTGCCACCCACCAGCTCAGGCTGCCCAGGGCCCCATCCAACCTGGCCTTGAGCGCCTCCAGGGATGGGGCATCCACAACTTCTCTTCAAACAGTAAAAACAATGGTGATATCTTATTTGGCATCTGTGTTTTAAGGAGAGACACCTAATAGGTATTCTAAACATAGCTCTCCCACTCTGTTACAAACTCCACACTGTCACTGGTAACATTTCTCTTCTTTTCAGTTAGTCACAGCATTGCATTCTCAGGGCATTCTGGTAATAACAACAATACTATTAAGGAAAAATCAACTCATTTTTATGTATTTTATACCAAAAATTAGACTTAATTAGGTCTGAGCTGCCTTTGTGCTGTAAGGTAATTGATACTGTTGGGCATTGTAGAATTCTTCGTTTATCTGGGCCCTGGTTGCCCAGGCTTCTGTCTTGAAAATGTGGTACTTTGGCAAGATTAAATTGAAGATTTATAGTACAGACACATTTACAGAGACCTAGATTTGTATATTTTTATTTAAACCTGTATTTCTAGGTCCAAAACTTCATAATAAAAATTATTAAATTAATCTGCTATAAATAACTGGGTTGAAAATGACTTGACTTTGGCTACAAAACACGAAAAGGTATTTCAGGAAACTTACTTATGTACATAGCTATAAGCGTATGCATGTATGCATGAGCATATAAAAAGCACTTTCTATGGTGAGTTCAGAAATTCAAAGAATATTGCACAGATGGAGACACTGATTTATTCTTTCTGGAGCAACTTTAAGGCAGACGGATTTCCTCTCCTCCCCTGTTTAGAAACAATGCCAAACAAGAGGTTCAAGAAAATCTGTAATGGACTACAGATATTGCTCTATCTCCTACCTGGACTTGACGTAGGTCGGACACATCTTACACAATTGAATCATTTTAAGACCTTACACTCTGGTGTATCCAAATGGATGTCCCCTATTTCAGGCCCAGAAGTGATCCAAGTATTAGGCTTGCTTATCCTTAACTTGCAGCAAGTGTGGGAGTGCCTTGCTGAGCAGGGCTTTGCTCAAGCATGTTACCTTTCTGAACCATGGTTCCAACCAGCTCAATCCCATGTATTTAGTAGACTTTTAGATAAAAGCAGTACAAACAACAGAGGCATTTGTGAGAGCACATGTAACCTGCACATGGCACTCAGCAAGCAGCAATGTCCGTGCCCTAATTGCTGGATCTTGGCCTGGGACTCATAAGCTCAAACTTCACGTATGTGGAGCTGGTTTAGTACAGAACCAACATGTCTGTGACTTGTTCTTAATTTACTATGATTTATGGTGTACCATTATGAATCTTCAAAATCTCTACAACCTTTTGCCCAAACTCTTCTTGTCTAGGGAGTTTTGGAGGGAGTGGGGATTGGGGTATTTTTTTGTTTGTTTTTATGTTACCATTCATTATTTATTTTACGTGTGTCTTGGCTACAGCTCTTTGGGATGTACATTGTCCTCTTATGTATTTGGTGCACCATAATCTGATTCTGGGCTACATTCCCCAACAGGAAGGTCTGGTAATGCTGCAGCACAAACAGAAGATAATAGCACCATGCTATAAATGGTTTGTTACTGGTAGTGACTCTCTCAGTAAGTAGCAATGAAGGGTCTGACCTCCAAGGTCTGCTCCTTGTGTGACACTCAGTGGATCCGTGGTGGGCTGATGGAGCCAAGGTGAGCCATGGCCGGACGTCCAGGTGTACTTTTTTTGCCAGAACTGCAGCTGTGCTTGCTGCTATGGACCAACTCTTTTCTTCTAAAAGGCTGCAGTGAGCTCTGTGCTACTTGCTGGGGACAGATGAAAAGGAAGAAGGAGAGTGCTTTCCCCTCTGTGTTCTGAGGAGCACATGCAGGGAAGGATGGAGAGATGCCTTCTAGACTTCAGGGTCCCATCTTCTGTGCACCCACCTGCACAGTGGGTAAATCACTTAGAATGGCGATGTGCTGGGGAGCTGGCACTTCTCCCCTGCACACCCTACCTGAAATCAGGCACTGTCTGATGGCAGAGAAGAAGGTGATTGGAATGTACTCCTGCACAGACGTAGATGCACATTTAAGAGTAAGTTGGGAAAGGACAAATGCTGGGACCCTCTCTTCTGGCTGAAATGGGATTAAAAATTGTCCTTGAAACAATTTGCAAGGCTCTGCAGCTGGAAGTGGAGCCTCTTTGGAGACTCAGGATATGGCGGTCGTTTTCCTTCTCTTCAGTGGGTCTGGATAATAAAAGCAACTCAAGCCCCTCTGTTACCACAGAGATCTTTTCTGATCCCACATTGCCAAAACCATGCCTAGCAAGATGATTTTCCATCTGGAAAATCACTGTCCTGCTCTCTGTGCGAGAGAGGAAGTGAGGGGAAGTATCAGTCTGCTCCTCACCATTAGCTCACCATGACAAACACCCAGCAAGGAGGCCTGACCTGCAAACTTCTTGGGGTCTTTTGTTGTAGTCAGCAAACAGGAAAAGACAAATGTTCTGCTGCTGAGACCCTAAGGAGGCTTACTTTGGGAGAGAAGGAGGATGAACATGCTACCTCTTGGGCTTGCCTTCCTCAGAAGGGAAAATATGTAGTGCTAGTTGGGGGAGCAGCCAGGGCTGGATGGCCATATGCTGGTTTTGGCACACTGAAGAAAGACAGCATCTGGTTCGGCTCTGTTTCAAAGTTAAAATTTCTAAAATGGAGCCAGACATTTAAATAATATTAATAATTTTATTTCCTGCATGTTAACTATGGTATATGGTGAAATGACTGCTGTACCTGCAATAAAGGGCTCTTAGGGCTGGTGGACTGCTCAGTCTCTCTGTCAGCATTTACTCGCTCATGGAAGCCAACTATTCACCGCATGGCACTCCATTTCGACCATGCAGTGACTGCTTAATTAGAAATACTGCTTTTAAAAGAGAAATAGGTTTGTGGGTTTTTTTTTTCTTTTTTAGTAACTGCCACAATAATCTCTGTACTAAATAGCAGAGTGCTAAAAAGTAGTAAAAATTTATGAAACGCATACAACCTCAATAAAATATTAGTTAAAAATTCATGCCACAGTATGTCATCTTGTGTCAGGATGCACACAAACACTGTTCAGAGCTATTGAGGGTGGGGATAAAAAACTCTAACACACTTTGTGGTGCCAATATTCAAAGCCAGTTTCCATTAATTATCTGCATTTCTCTTTTTCAAGTGGGTGGGAGCTTTGTGAAGCCTTTTATGTCTTCTCTCACAGTGGTGAACATTGTAAGTTTCAAGCTACATGGATTTCTCCATTACTTGAGTAATGTGTGAAAGGTGAATAGAAGCCCCAGTGGGATTCTTGTGTCTCTCTTGCAGTGGGCACCTCAGGCAATCTTTTCCAGAAAGTCTTCAAGAACCCCTTTCGTTCTGCAATGCCAGAATGCAAGTAGTGTAAGTGATCTTGACAATGAGAACCGTTCTCAACGCTGTTTGTCCCAGAACGGGGAAGTTTCATGATTTTTCCATTTTCCAATGAGAAACTGAGATTTATGAAGGATTATTTGTAAAATAAAAATTCAGTGATTGGGCTGATTACTTTCAGACCTCTCCAAATCACGTGTGGTGACCATGTGAAGGAAAGTCTTTCACCGTCCTAACCACACGTCCGTTGTTGGCAGCCACAGGAGATGGGGGAAGAAAATTTCTGCCAGGTTTCCTTCCAGGCAGGTTTGTCCTGGATGAAGATCAGAGGCTCAGAAGTTGCTGCCCACTTGAGAAGCCCGGGGAAGGTTGGTGTCTCTCTCTGGACAAGAAGTGTCCTCGCTGAACGGCTCAGTCATGCATTCCTCCCCAAGATTTGCCACTGACTAGTTTAAGCAGTGCTATTCTCAATTTTCTGGTTCCTCTGACTCCTGTTCATAGATTCTCATTCTCCCCATATTTTAAGGAGTCAGCTCCCAGTTATCTGTGTGTTGTTTATCCAAGTGGCTGATAAACCATGGACGTAGGGATGCACAGCCAGCTCGGATCCAGCCAAGCTTGTTACCTCTTGGCAGCTGGGATTTGAGAAAATAGCAGCCACCTCTGCATCAGGAAGAGCCCAGCCTAAGGTGGAAACAGAGCTGGAAACAATAAAGTCTGCCAGATGTGCTCTTGATCCCTTGCACATGTCTTATCCAGGTTTTTCTGTGATCTCAAATAACAGTGTCTGGGTGGGATGAATCGGGGTGAATATTTCAGCAGGTAGCACATCACATAAAGGGTTAGTTGTTGCGCACCTGAGTTTGCCTAAATGCCTGACTGTCTTTGTTCACCATGCCTCACACTGACCTCCAATATTTGCAAACGCTGCTCTAAGTGACTTGCCAAAGGCTGTAGAAAAATCAGCAACACAGCCCAAATTCAGTCCCCAGTGTAAAAATCTCCCGCAACAATTGGGATCTCCACGGGGCTCCCCATAGTGTGGGCTGGTGTAGGATTCAGCTGGAAGTGTTGCTGTTGCTATACTCTAATTATGATTTTAACATTAAAAAAAAAAAATTAACTGTCATTTACTCTCTGTTTTCTCATTTTCTATAGTTCACCGAAGAACGAGAAGCTCACCGAAGAATGAGAAGCTTGTGCTGATCCTAAAGCAAACTACCAATTTAAAATATCAGACTCAGACATGCAGGCCAGAGCAGATGCTGTCTGCTCATAGAGCAATTGCATCTGGATACATATAATATCATGTCCTCACATTTTTATGCTCGGTTTTTACGCTTGTCAGCCAATCACTTATTTCCCAAATCTGGTATTTCTGAATTGGACCTGACAGTTGTGTCACAGTGTATAAAATCTACTTTGGGAGCATGGGATGACCCACAAGTCAGCCTCACAGAGCTGACTATAAGAAAAAAAATATGCACAAGATGCATGTGTCTCACATTACACAGCCAGGGGAAGCACAGGTCTGCTTTTATCAATGAGTGTCCTGGCTGCCTTCTGCCCGGATGGTTTAGAAATTTTCTATTTCATCTCAGTGCCCAACAGTGACCTCAGTGTTTTCAAGAAGAACAGAACAAATAGCTGATAGAAAAAGGAGTTAAAGTAGACTTACTGAACAAATAAATTGGCAAGTGTATCTAATAATTGCATGGGTTCAGCATTTTTCTGCGATAAATGAGTAAACTTTAAATGTATCTCTGAGATGTGCTATCACAGGCATTGCCATGGGCAAGTTTTATCCAATGATGAAACAGCAAGGCCTTGTGAGATAAAGATGATAGAAGGGGTACTATCAGGTGGCAGCTGGGTAATTACAACTCTCTATTTGGGCTCTGTAGTGATGCTGCATGTGATAAGTGGAGAATAATGAAGAAAAAGGAGTAGTGATAATACAGGAGCTAAATGGTAGAAAATAGCCTATCATAGCCCACAGCCCTCTGAGTGCCTATGGGGACTTTGAACTATCTTCTTCAGTTTTCAGCCACAGAAAAAATACTCTCTCTTTCTTCTTCCTTTGCTAAATTTATGTCTGGTGGGACAAAAGGGAAAACTGAAAGGAAATCAAGGATATGTGAAGAGAATATGACCTTTGCAAATAACGCTGAAGGTCACTGTGTAATTATTCTAAAATAAAAGTATCCTGTAATCTTGTCTGTATCCACAAAAGATGTAAGACCATTTTTTAATGCGATTCTGAGCAATTTTGTTGGGGATCATGGTTTATGAAAGGTCAGCTAAAGTATTTCTAATTGTATGTGGTCTAGCTCTTTGCACAGAAGAACACAAATGTCATTCGTTATGATAGAGTCAAACACCAATTAAAGTGAATGACTGTTGAAAGACAAACTCATTACATGTAAACAAAAATACTATTTCCTGAGTGAAAATGGGCTCTGATAGCTTTTAAACAAAATGCAGGAGGGGAAAATGTCCTGGAACAGCTCACTGAAACTTTAACTCCCCTTTGCTTCTTTCTTCTTTTTTTTCCTCTATGGATGGTAATACGTACCATGGAGCCGGGCGCAGTTTGTCAGCTCTCTGGGTGACTGTCTAGGTATTTTTTTGACTCCCTTGAGAAAGATAACCTTTCCATGGCACCTCCTTCCCTTGAGAACCTTGTATCTAAATGTCAGTTGCAGTGGATGTGATTTCATGTCCATGCACGAGGGGAGTGCACATCACATAACTGCTGCTCAGATGTAAGCCACATATTGTTTTGATGGTTTTTTATACTTAACTAAACTGCTAGAGTAAGAAGTATATGGTATATCATTCACGTATGTTCCTTTCCATTTTCTTCTTAGGCCACTGACTTGGCATTATGCTGCATCTGATATAATGGGGCACCTTGCTTTACAGAATGCAAGGTTACATCAGCACAGTGCAGGGATATGGAGTGAGTCACTTAGGAACGGAAAGACTTGAAAAGAGACACTTCTCGGTAAATGAAATGGTGACATTTATTGACCCAGGCATTAGCATACTCAGCAGTGAGACCAAGGAATTTTATATAGCGCCTGAAAATTCTAATCAGTTTTAGGAAAAAAAAAAAAAAAAGAACAAAATACTTTTTCTCACCATGACAGAACCTGACCAGAAGTATGACAACAGCATTTATACATTGCAGAAATGAATGGTATGCGATTAAATATTTACAGCTGAACAGAATCCTCACTTAGAGACAAAAACTCCACAACTGAATATACGAGGAAATTTGCACACATACTAAAAAAGCTTTTTAAAGTATCTACACGACTGTGATGATTGCCGTTATATAATTACATTATGTTGTCCATTCAAATCATTCTAACAGTTCAAATCGTCACTGTTTTTTGGTAGGGCACAGAGATGACTCACATCAAATTCAACCATTCATCTGGTTAAGATAAAGGTTCCAGTAAAAAAAAAACAGATATAAACCACAAATCAGAAGTTCACAGTGGAAAAGAATTATTAGGCCATCTCAGTCAGCAAGTAGTTTTTCAATATTGACTGACTCCTACTCCCCTGGAGTAATGGAGCTTTGTCACTGACCCACGAGGCCTTATTAATGTAGAGGCCTCTTAGTGCTCCAGTCATGTAAGTGAAATACAACTCATATAGCTCTGCAGAAGTTCCCAATTGGTGAGATGCCCTGGGATGGGATTCATCTCACTTATGTTTACACATCTAGGAGTTAGACATCTGGGTCTAAGTTAGCCACCCCGGATTCTCTTCTGAGTCAACAGGAAAAATATGCACCTTCAGAAAGCAAATTATGTGACCTGTGTCAGACATCCAACTTAAGGAGGGATCAATCACCCTCTGGAAATGCCTATTTCTCCTGACTGACTACAAAGGGAGCCTGGGGTGACTGGCTTAAACATTTAACTTTTAGATGGCTGAAGACAGGTAAAATGAATTGCATCCTGACTTTAAAGGAGATTTGTGTCCAGGGAGATCAAGACAAGTCTCTATATTTGGACATTTCTCCTATTTTAAATCATACTAAGTGCTTCCCAAACCACAGTGATGAATAAACCTATTGTCATTCACCTCAGTCAGTCTTGCTTGCATTTCACTCATCTTTGGCTATCCAGTGCTTACACAGAACTTTCCAGGTGGCTGTGATGACTTAGCCAGTGCCCTGCTGCTTCTCCTAAACCCCATCCTCTTGTTGGTCATTTGTGTGGTTGCAGAGTAAAGAAGTTCACAACACTGATCTGGCTGAAAAATTACTACAGGGAAAGAAAAGGTTCTCTATCCTGGCTCAAAAGGCCATACAAACCACTACATTGGAAAAATGGAAGAAATAGCAGCATCAGGGCCAGAGACTGTTTCCAGGCAGCCTTCATGATATGCCTTTGTTTTCCGATATCCATTTTCTGGACTCAACACAAAAACCCTTACCAAGGCTCCACTGTCTTTCCTGAATCCCCATAGTTTTCCCCTCATTGCCCACATTGCTCTTTCCCTCTTGTCTACCCAACAAACACAGTCCCTTAAGGGCTGTCTTCCTCACCTTTCTCCCTCTTTAAGCTATCTACTTAATTTGGAGGCAGTGTTTTCCCAGAGAGTGAGGATCCATAAACTTTTCCTCACTTGTGGTGATGTAAAGAGTTCCTACCGCCCACTCTGACCACGTTGGTCCACCCTTCTCTGACCCTTTGGTGCCCAGATGAGGCTCACAGCTCATAAACAAGCATGGCAGCAAAACTGAGGGAGCGAGCACTGGCTGGAAGAGCAGAGGGGAATGGGAACTCCTTAAATGGACATACTGTGTGAAGAAAACACGTCTGGCACTGAAAATCCAGAGATTTAAAGGAAAGGGCTTAAAGGAAGAACTGTCCTGAGAACTGAAGTTTGCATTGTTTAGGGAAATTGGGTTTTTTTGCTTGATCTGTTTCTATGTTTAATATCAAATTGGCCTCTGAAATTGCCTGCTGAAATAACATACAGAGCATAACTTGGGAAATGGCATAGTTTGGCACTTCCTTGACCTAGTAAGAAATTAGCATTTTAGATCGAATAGGACATTCTAAGTGGATTTCCTAGTTGCCCTCACCAGTTGTGTGTTGGTTCACACCTCATCCCAGCATGCGTCAGCTGGATTTCTGTGTGGGGAAGCTAGGGTAGAGGATGTGCTCCAGAAGTGCACGCATGGTACTCCCCCTCCATGCAGGCATTCCAGCCCTGCACCTGCACTACAGCTGTATTACAGGGCCACCCCATCTGATCACCCCACATGTGGACACAAGGTCCCCAGTACTGCTTTACTCTACTTACTGCCCTACTGGTCCAAATGGCTCTGCTAACAGAGACACATCCTGTGTGAACCTAATTTGATCAAAATAATCTCTCCCCTTTTCATATTTGCCTCTCCTCCCAAGGCCTTGGAAACAAAGTCAGAAACCAGCTATCATTTTTGTGAAATGAAACCCAAATCAGAATCAGTCTTTGAAGGAAATGACCAAGAAGCCCTAAAAACAGTTTTAGCTTTGTAGGCTAAATGTGATGTGATTCCTATCAAAAATAAGGAGCTTTGTTCACTCTGTTTACAGTCCAATATTGCACTCTTACTTTTGATATTTCCAACTTCTGATATTTTAGTCCATAAAATATACACTCATTATGTGTCACTTTTACATCTTCACTGTGTTTAAACACCAGTGGTTGATAGATATGAAATCCTATTCCTATACACTTATTCCTGATGTCCTTTTTTTTTTTACCAGTCTTCTTTTACCTCCTGAAATTACAAGGCCTATATCACAGAAATTAAGTCAGAAATTTTCATAATTTTAAATGTATTCATAAAAGCAGGAAATCATCTGTTCTCCGTGTCCCTAGTAGATAGGACAAGAATTGATGAGCTTAAATTTCAGCAAAGGGGATTCAGGATAGTCATTAGGTAAAAAACTTTCTAGTTAAGCCTTGTAATAGATTGCCTAGGGAGGCTGTAGGATCTCTATCACCGTGTTTTTTTTCAAGAACAGGTTAGACAAGTGCCTATCAGGAATGTCATAGGTATAGTTTACCTTTTGTTGAGGGGGTGGAGGGACCAGGTGACCGCTCAAAGTCCCTCCTAGCCTCATTTTCTCATGATCTTATGTTTCTCGTCCAAGCTATTCCAAATACCACATTTGTCTCTATTGGTTCATCTCGGTATTTCTAATACAGTGTTTGTCCAGGACTGAGATTTGAAAATTCATAATCCTCTGAGACCACAGATCAATGAGAAGGATGTGTCTTGTTTATCCACTGACATTCAACAGAATAGCAATCACTAGTTTGCAACCATTGACTCAGACTGGAATGCTGTCCATCATATTTTGTCCTGTTCCCAATTCTCCTGATAAAGGATCATCCACATCTGTAAATCTGACGTACCACTGAACCTGTGCTTCAAATATTAGTCAAGATGAAAAGCCCGTTCATAACCATTATGAACAGTTGGTTTATTAATATCATCAATCTTTGAACCCTTCCTTTTGGTCAACAGAAATACTCAAGAAGGTTTAATATGCTTTCCCCCTTATCAGACAGCAGTTCTCTAAAACTGACTGACTTAAAATATCAGAACATATTTTCATACTAAATACCTAGCCATATTGAGCAACACAATGATTTTACGTTAAAGAAATTCATAGTGACATGCTACTGCAGACAGAACGATGTTCATTAACAACACAAACCCCTGAAATGTGAAGAAGAAAAAAAAATACATTAAGTGATTGTTTTTGTATACAGACTTTGTGTTGTGATACTGTGATCCTCCTTCCTATTTCCTTCCAGGTTGCTGTTTCTTGCCTGGGTATTCAGTGTTAGATTCTGAAATGCTAGAGTTCATACCTATGCCCTCGACAGCAGCCTATCTGGGAGACAGGCAAAGCTTCCCAAAGCTGTATGTTGAGAATGCAGCCCTCCACTGAAAACATGGAGATATGTGGCAATAAAGAGCTTCTGTCCTGCACAGCACTAATTTGGCAGTTAACCAAAAGCCACCATCTTCATGTTGTGTCCGGCTCTGATGCCTGGCTGAATTCCAGGGTTGCTCCTGAGTCAAAAGTTCTGGTTACGCTATGCTATGTGATAGGATAGGACTCAACGAGGAGAGCAGCTCTCCACATCTCTGAGAGATATCTCCTATCTTCTTCGAAAGCTGTTATACCCTCCAACTCTGCTGGAGCTATTTTAGTTAAGCTACTCAATTGGCTAAATCCTTACTAGTGATATGTAGTTAGAGATCACCCAGAGCTGATATTGGGACTGTGGATCTTGTCCTTAAGAAACTTTAAGATCTTCATTATTTTCTCAGAAATGTCAGTGGAAAACATAATAAGAGCAAAGGATGGGCTGGGACTGTTTTGTCAGCAATGACATCAATTCAAATGTGCATCAAAACACAGTGGCAGAAATTCATTTGACAGGGATGAATGACAAGAAACCAGCTCTCCCACAAAAATTCTCATTCTTGCTGTACAACAGGCGATTATTTCACTTAATCAAATTTTCAATTAAGCTGCCTACAGCGTCAGGAAGCCACAAAGTCAATTTAATAGACAGCAGTTAGAATGGGCTGAGAGAAGAAATATTTAAGCTGAACACATTCTGATGGGATTTCCCAAGCTAAAGAAATTCTCACATAAAGGAAATGTTGAGAAGGAAATGATTCAGCTATAAAAGGACCAAAAAAAATTTTTTGAGCAAAATTGGAATGTTATTTGTTACTTTTACAATGCACACAAATTTCACACATTTACAAGTAGGCAGGGTTTCAGTAATTACTATATGTAAGTGGATTCACTTTTTAAAATTAGGATACAAATCTGAAGAACCTAGGGCTCTTCTCAAAAGTATTTTTCTGTATTGGTCAGGAAGGAACAGAGATATCCATATAATTACGTGGTAAAGGCTCTTGAATTATACCTTCTGGTTTTGAGAGTAGACAAGAAAATAAGTGAGACGCTTCTCAAAATATCTGCTTTTAATTTCCTGCCCTGCAGTAGATTCAGTCCATAAATGATCATTCGGATGGCAATTCAGGTTTCTAAACATAAAGCCTTTTTAGGTGTCCTGATTGGAATATTGCCCTGCCTCCAGCTCTAGCGTGGCAAAATGCATGCCTTGCTTAGTGCTATCTGCATCTGCCAGCCCCATGCAGATGTTTTGGATACTTTCAGATGTCACGATGGCAGGAGGTGCTTGTATTTAGGCTCATGAGTTGCACCTTCAATTTGTAAGTGCTCCTGTTTCCTGTCTATAAAGTGATAAGCCATGCTTTCTCCCAGCTTCATTCTGTGCCAGCTTTTGCAGAGCTGACATACACATTCATCGTCTTGTGAACGCTGAAGACACTTCCAGTGTAAAACCCACATGGATTAGGTTGAATCCCACGCTCAGAATTTGTCATGAGATTCTTAACAAGAAGCAATCTTCTGCCTATCTGCTCCTTGAGGAAGGCTAATTCTGTCCTCCAAAGTCTCTTTCACAGTGTAATTGTAGGCTGCGTGTCCTCACTCGCACTCAAGCAATAGGTGTTGTGATCTCATTTATGGAAGTTGCCGACCCTCCAGAAAGAGGGCTTCTCCTTATTGCATGTGTGCACAGCACTGCCTGCAGCAGGCCAAGGCCTCAGCTGGAGCCTCACAGCATTCTCTAACAGGACTGAATCATACCAGTTTCTGCTCAATAACTGCATACCTGGAAACACCTGTATAGAACAGCATTACTTGCCAGTAATATAAAGCTGTTCTTTGCTTGGAATTCCAACAAAGTTCTGCTAAGAGTGCATTTTCTGGGTCTGCAAAGAACTTCAGTAAGGAATCTTGCATTTTGTGTCTTGTAATTATTGCTGTGCTCCCACTGGAACAGGAATTCAAGTATAACATTTGGGGAGATAAAAGGTTCTTCTGGCCACATCCAATTGGTTGGTTCTATGTCTACCAGGAGTTGGACTCAATGATCCTTATGGGTCCCTTCCAACTTGGGATATTCTATGATTCTATGATTTTAAAAAGTGATTCTTTTGCATATTTAGAAGTCTTAAGCAGCCCTTCATGCTGGTGGCTGTTTTTCACATGCTTCAGGCTCTCTAGTCATCAGAGCTCAAGAACGTCACCCATTGTCCTTCTTTGGAAGTGGGATTTGTTGCCGGTGACAGCCCATGGTAAATGCCCCAGAACAGGAAAATAATCCACAGATAGTTTAATTGCACCAGATCATTTCAGAAGTCATTTGTTTCAGAGGACTCTGTACTTCAGTGTTACATTTGTTGTTTTGATATAAAGTATTTATTTTCCCATTCTATTATTTTATCACATTAGATTTCTATTGGATTTTACTTTTTGTTGTACAGAGTTTGTTCTCAAAACAAATTTATTAGGTACTCAATTTGAAATGGTTTTATGGAATTTCTGATTGTGTTTCTCCCTTCAACTCCCTTCAACTTTAATTTAGTACATACATCCTTTTGATTTACATATTTCCCTGTGTAGGAGTTGACCACTAGGAAGAACTATAGCACTGGGATACCTCCTGCTGCATCCATTTTTAAACTGCTGCATCCATTTGTCCTGCGTAATTAGTTCAGACACCGTAGGACCTTGGCAGGAAATTTCATGTGCCTCCAGACCTGGGTTCTCACCAGTACAAGTATTTACTTCTTCCTGGGATAGCTGGGATCAAGGTGACTAAGAGCAAACCCAACTATCAAGAAGTGGGGGAGTTGCTACCAAGTCCCATACATTTGGTATGTGGCAGTAGAGGCTGCTGAGAGGAGAATCCTGTCCCAGCTGGCAGTGCTGGGATCTTGAGAACAGGACAGAGAAATGTGGGCTTCTGGGTGACTTTGAGTTAAGAAGTAACAAAAGTATTAATAAGTAAGTGTGGGGAAAATAATAAAACAGATTAGTCATACAAGCAGAAAGTTATATAAAGTTACCATGTTGTCATACTGTCACAGACATTTTCTCAATGTCTGTTCACAGACATTGAGATATCAAACAGTGAAGTATCAAGGAATTTCTAAATGGTTTCATTTCTTCTACTACTTTGTCTTTGGAGCTATCCCTGATCCCAAAGTATGAGAAATTTGAGGCACTGCAGAAAATAGCATTAGCCCCTCATCCCCTGACAATAGCAGAGTGGCAGCTGGGCCTCATCTGAAGTTACTGATGTCAAGAGTATGACTCAGATATACCTACATGTGCTTCAGCCACTTCTGTAATTACAAAATAGGTAATCTCTAACTATTAGTATTCTCAGGGGAAAAGTTAATTTGCCTGCCAATCAGTTTACAGGTTCCCCTTCCAGCTTTGTTATGAACCTACGCTGAGGAATCCTTCCACTACTCCATGACATAAAAATGTTTAATGTTTACAGTATCGTTGTCAAATGAACTTCTCCGCCTTGCAATGAGTTGCATTAGACTTCTCCGACATGCTTAATGTTGTTCATGAACATACACGTTCTCTGGTTCCCACCACCGTAGTGCTGGTGCACATACCCGACGTACAGAGCAGTCCAGATGACGTCTTTTCCTCCCGCAGGCATATTCACAATAACTGAGCTGTGAGCAGGCTCCTGTTGAGGTCATGAAGGGTGAGATAATCTCCAAGACTTTCTCACGTGCAGAGCTAGATAGTGAAAGCAAGTCCTGAACCACAGGTTATGTGTGGTCATCTTGGACACGGCTTGGTTCCTCCCATTTTTACCTGAAGACATATACCTCTGCAATTCTGCAATACATTACCTGATTTTGCAAATATGCATGTAAATGTTCCCAAGCAAAATCTCCCTATTCATACATCTTAAGCCATCAAAACATAACTAAGAATTACTCTGTAAGAGGTTTCCAGACACTGGACATCTAAATGTGCTTATTTAGTTAACTGCAAAGAGTTTTTAAAAGATCATTAGTGTCACCATTGCATTCAGCTGAGCTGCGCTGAGTGCATGCTGGGGCAGGCTAGATAAGAAGCTGAAATATGAAATGAATACATGCAAGTGAATTTGCACTTACAGAAAAAGAAGCAAAATTTCTCATTCAACTTCAGCACTGGCTCTTGTGAGGGAATAGTCCTGAATGTGGAGTTTGTCAAAATCAGAGCCTCTGCTGCCTCCATGGCCTTCCACTTTTATTCAGTAAGGATGAGAACTTCTCTAGGGCAGGAAGGGCTATTCTCAGGGGTAACTGGTCAAAGCTTATGGGGTGCTACAACACATACAGAGTTTGCAGAGCTGATGACATTTGCAACATAGAGTGTGAAATTATGCAACTAATTGGAAGTGTAACAAGGGAAGAACCTGCACAGATGTTACTCAGTATAGGAGATGGGAAATTAGAGGTGATGGAGAACCCTACAACCAAATACAGAAAACCCTGTGATCCTAAGAAACATATTTCCACAGGAAATGGCTGAAAATGACAAAACTGTATCCTCAAATTCAGACATTTAAATCCACACTTAGGTATTTAAATTCTACTGCCAAAAAAGACTGTTAGATCACAAAATTTGATCTATGGTATATTAGAGCTATTACTTCATCACCCAATTACTTTTGTGTGGAGTCCAATAACTTCTGTTTGATGAAAGGATAATTTCTGTTTGACTAATGCATAACTTCTAGCAGAATATCTGATCTTGATTCGACAATATCTGGAGACAGAAAATCTATGGCATGGCAGTTAATTTGAATGGTTAATCCCACTCACTGTTAAAAAAAAAAGGCATCTGACTTCTGTCCTGAATTGACTTAGCTTCAGATTCCAACCAGTTTCGTTCTCTGCTAAATTCAGGATCATTTTAGCGCTCAGTGTTTCCTCCCAGGAAAGGGATTTATATACTTAATCAAGTCACTTCTCAATTTTCTTTCTGATAAGAGAGAGAGAGAGTTTTTTTTTCCAGCTCTTAAATCTCTTTCTGCATTTTTTAACATCATCTCCACCTTTTCAATTTATTTTTCTTTTAAATACCAGAACTGAACCCCATATCCTGGCCATGGCACTGCCAGAGCAACAAAAGTGCTATCACCCCTCTACTCCTGCCCATTACTTCCATATCTGTACAGTTAGGATGTGTCCCACATGGCACAATATTACATCAGAAGTGATGGGACCATGCTGCTAGGATACCATCCCCTATTATCTTTACTCAGCTTGTATTTTGCAAACCAAAAGAAGCAGCTCCTTTTACTGAGGTATTTGCCATCTTGTTCGGTGCCTGACTGTATACCGCAGTCTTCCAACAACCTGCAGAGTGCTGTGAGGCTTCCTGGACCCGACCTACTCTGCATTAGCACTCAGCACAGCAGTTTGGCTTTCCCTCATTAATTCCATTCTGACAGAGATCCATCTCCACAGCTAAATCTTATTCCTTTTACCCAAGAGGACTTCTCACCTCCCAGGTCTGGGAGCTCCTCCTGGCTGAAGTCAGAACTGATACGGAGTGAGCTTACACGCAGACCACTGCCCTCCTGCTGCTGCCCCTCTGGTGTCCACTGCAAGCCTGGGCTGTCCACGCTAGAGCCACTCTGACTCCTGCATGCACCTGAGCCGAGCGTGTGCCAGAGCATGACCCCCAAAGAGCACACAGTGCACACCAGAATAACAGTGATCTGGGTTCTCCGGTGTGCAGGTTAGAAAGAAGTGTATCTCAAGAGAAGATGTCAACTATGTAAGAAGCCCTTTTTAAAAAAAATCAATATCCGCTTTTGGAAGTGACAGGAAGGAGAGAGAGGAGGTAAGAGTAAAACATGAGAAGTGAATATAGCATTGAATTATCTGAGTTGGCAACAAGAAAATGTCTGAAGTAGAAAATGGCAGCTGAAATCAGTACTAGGAATAACAAATTATTGGTAAGATATCAAGAGGAATTATATGAGGAATCGAGATCATTATTAGCCATGGAGAGATATGAGAGACGCCAGAGGGAAGAATTATATTTGTTTTGAGGGGAGGGAATATAGGCAACGAAATGCACTGGCTGCAGACCATACAGGCTAGTTTAATCATAGAATCATAAAGGTTGGAAAAGACCTCTGAGATCGTCTAGTCCAAACGTCAACAGGAAGATAGACAGTGGTCTGATTGGAAGGACTGTCTTTGTTGATCTCAACTTACATGCATAGATCCATAGGGAGAGAACATTTACAGCTCCTACGCTTTAGAAAACTCTACATCCAGCTATAGAGTTCATCCATCAAGTAGTGACTTTGCTCTAATATCAGGCTTAAGTTCCACAAAACAAAAGGTAGGAGCCACCTAGAAGTATTTTTCATTAGAAATTATTTTGACTGATTGTTGATGCCCATCAGACCCATACTGGACTCATATATTTCTAAGCTAAACGTTCAGGAGGACTTCAGGGGAGAAGGAGGGCTTTCCCAAGAAAATACCTTTTTTGAGAATTAGATTTATTTTTCTCAACTGTTCACAGGGGTTACTTTAAAGAATGGGCACCTTATTGCTTATGTAGCAGCTCGTGCAGCTGGGGAAGCCTGTGAATATCTGCCTCCTGCACTGCTCAGTGTAGGAAAGCAATTCAGTTACACCACTGAGCCAAGGAAGGTGGTGGAAGCCAAAGATCGCCGCAAAGACAGCTTGTCCCTGTGGTGAGAGTGAATCTCATTCAGCAAAGTAGCAATAGTTCATGTGCACACAAAAACTCGCAATATTGTTGACCAGGACACGCCAGGAATTGGATGCTTAGCAGATTAAAGAAATGGACAGGCTCATTAGCTAGAAGCTGAATGAATGCAGAAGGTTTCATTTTGGATTGAGGCTTGTTGATGAAGGAGCACCAATACACCACTCTGCTCTCCTTGTGCCAAGAGGTGCCCCAGCCACCAATGCCCAGCTCAGCTCAGCTCCAACAGGCAAAGCAAGGGTTCCTTGGCTGCACCAAGAGCAGAACTTTTCTTTATTTGGTTTGTGTGTGTGAGTGAGTTTATTTTTTTCTTTTTTTTTTCCCCAAAACCCACAGCATGATAATATAACAGTATCCCCAAACTATCAGATGATGATCGAACATAAGCAATTTGTCTCCTTGGAGTACTTCACAATATTAGCCTTAAGTTTCAGAGTGTTGAGTTGTTAAATTACTCATCACAAACAAAAGAGCTGCTGCAGTATATGTGTTGATAATAATGCCTGATAGCTGTGTGTAATGTTTTGATTGGCAGAAGAGCGTGTGACTACAACAGGAAGCAATTGGCCAGAGGATCTTGTTCAGGCATAAACAGTCCAAAAGCAAAAACTGTACGTGAGTGGATCTGTCTGTAAATTTGTGCAGAGAAATGTGGAACTCTGCTAGCTTCTTACCAAATAAAAGAGCTTTTGCTTCACCAGTGGACTTGTCTCTTACACAATGCAATGAGAAATATGAGGCTCCGAAGGCAGACATGGATATTTCCATGCAAAAGAATGGTGCTTGAAGAGATTTTTGCCCTACAGTCAGCAGAAGGTAAATGGGAATTTGTGCTCCTAATTAGGTTAAAATATGAAATAAACCATGGATACAGGATGGAGCAGAAAAGATAAAAATCATAATAATACAGGAAAATGTACCCAGTCATAAACTAAAAAAAAAAGAAATAAACATAAATCAGGTATGATATGACTGGGGCAGAAAGGACAAAGAAACCAACATTTCAGCAAACGTATTTTCCAGTAGACAAGGAAGTTCCTATCACAGAACAGCATAAAGGTGAAGAAGAACCTTCACTCATCTTTCAGCTCCCAGTCTGAAGTTTCCTTTTTCTTAAAACTTGGATTAAAATAGGAGCTGGTATTTTGATTTCTTTGGGAATCAATCAGTGGTGACATGAAACATTTTGCTGTGCAGAGAGCCAAATGAATTAAAGAAATATGCATAACATGGCTGTTTCCTACTGTCAACAAGGGGAGAAATTCTGAGAGAGACGGCTGATGCCAAACATTTTTCAATGCTTGGTATGTCAGCAAGGTTCTGGCAGGTGTCCTTAGGAAAACAGAGCACTCGTCTGAGCATGTTCGATACCCCCTTGGGAAACACTGTTTTCTCAATCTGTGTTAAAAGCTTGGTGCATTTTCACCAGAAAATGCAACTTTTTTTTCACAGTAGATAAAACGCTGATACTTTCCCACTGGAGGTTCTGATGTAAAGGAACCCCAGGAGAGATCAAAGTAGATGCTCTGAGAAGCTTTGGGAAGAATCAGTGCTTCTGCACTATTGTAAACTCCATGGAGAGGCATTTACCTACTTTAGCTGGTCAGAGTACAGCACAGTGTACTGCAGAGCATGGCACAGGCTGACACACCTCCTCCAGCATGTGACGGAGGGGCACAGAGACTGAACTGCTAAGGGAATGGGCACATGGTGCGGCCCTGGGAGCACTACCGCACAAAGGCAGGCGAGGGACACAGGGTACAAACTGTAGTAAAGAGAAAATGAAAGGGTTAAATGAATCCTTGTCCAGGAGCAAAGTCTTCTACAGTTGAACTCAGACTAAGTGGTCTTTCAAGAGGGCACCATCATAGCCAAAACTGGGGTTGCTGCATCCCGTGTGCTAACAAGTGGAGTGTTATATACTCAAGAGAGACACATCAGACTTGGAGTGTGGGTGTTACCAAGTGTCATGTCTTTATTTATGGGAGGCCAGGGTTAGCCTAAATTACCATAAACCACTTTTTGCCACTGCCAAGAGGGACCTGTCAACTTTCCCGCCTCCGCCCCAAAGAACAGAGAGAAGAGATAATTTCTCCAGCCACAAGTGTATCATTTGCAAATTAAATATAAATGAGGAGATATTTGATGGTTCAGCCACAATCTTGACGGCACCTGACAAAAACACAGCAGAGAAAAGTCCAAATTTGATTATGTATTTGACAACTTGAATTTTTACACAGAAAACCTCCAAACGTTTTTGGTTTAGTTGAAAGTTAATTAATTAATCCTAATTAATTGCATAAATTAATTAAGACTAACAACACAGGATACTCAAGACAAGTCCCAGCCCTTATTATCAATTTAAGACTGATCTCTAAGAACTGCCAAAACTTAGTGGTCCTGAGGAATTTGCAGGGAAGCTCTGGTTTAGGCATGGAACTGTTGGTCTCATCTATCTCAAATCTAACAAACTAATAATAGCATGTCTTATTAAAAAAAATACAATCATGATATCATGCTCTGACTGTTAAGTTCCAGGATAGCATCAGGAAAAGCTGAGGCTGTCTCCTGGGAATACTGAAAGTCAGTAGAAAAAAGTGTAGGGTATGGTTAGTAACAGCAGGGTGTCTATCTGACTGATCATGGATAAAGAGAAAAATGAAGCAAAACAAAGTCAGCAAAGTTTGTGGCTCTGAGAGCTCTTAGCATGCCTTCATGAGAACAATAATGGAATTATTTATGCACAAACACATTGCGTTGGGCCTTGAGGTCAAAGTGGGTACCTCCATGTTGCTGTGAGGTTGGGCACTGTGAGAACTTCTCTACTGCCTGGAGAAGTCCAACACTGGAAAGAGCAGCACCCTGTTTGGACTCTTCTGACTCCTAAACATAGGAAGTTCACAACAAGTGGATTTTCCACTGTCCAGTAACACTTGGAAGGCTATCTGAAAGGATGTTGCATAGCCCCACATTACCAGCTAATCAACAGATTTGCCATATTTTGGATTCTGATGTTCATTACTGATTGCTGATGGCATTTTGTTTGTTGAAAGAAAGGAAAGGAAAGGAAAGGAAAGGAAAGGAAAGGAAAGGAAAGGAAAGGAAAGGAAAGGAAAGGAAAGGAAAGGAAAGGAAAGGAAAGGA
>NC_034409.1:144110456-144140637 GCF_002078875.1 Numida meleagris
GGAAAGGAAAGGAAAGGAAAGGAAAGGAAAGGAAAGGAAAGGAAAGGAAAGGAAAGGAAAGGAAAGGAAAGGAAAGGAAAGGAAAGGAAAGGAAGCTGAGGGAGGGCATTATATCTCCAGGTGAGCACAATAGGAGCTGTTTGAAGCCAGCTGATAAGTTTTTCAGTGATTTGTGTTGCATGATGTTGACCAAACGAAAACTCAGACATTGAACAGAGCAAATCTCTATCAGATTCTTTGGCTCAATTATTTATCAGAAGTATATGCTTCTCTTATAGCAAACCTAAGCAAGATTATTGATTTCTCTCTCTTTAACCTCATCTGGATCAGCTCTCTGGACTTAGGGTTTTTGCAACTTTGGAGTGCTTACTGCAGAGCATACAAATGATTTTTCAGTAGATAAAACAAACTTTTCCTGTTCCATTTCTTCTACAGAGAGATTCAGCTCTTCCAAATCTGTCTGTGGCAGCTCTCTCAACATAAAGCTTCTCATGGGCTCCTTAGGGATCTTTCTTTCATTTTCTTTAACATTTGTATCTATCTAGATGGAATTAATTCTGCTTGTATTCTTTCTTCTCTCATTCTACTTCTAGATTAGTTTCGAACACTTGGAGATTATCACAAGCTATAGCTTTGCCACTGTTGCACCTCTGGCTGTCTTACTGTAGTATTCCATTAATTTTTTAAAATTGTTCTTCAAAATATTTTTGGCCATTTTTGTTTCTTGTGTAATACCATTTCTGACTTTACCGTTACTTTCTTTCTCCTTCTGTATCTTAACTCAGGTTACTTTTGTCTCCATTTCTCATTCAGTCAGGCTGCCATCCTGTATCTAAGATGAGGCTCCCAAAATTTAGTCCCAGTCAGAACTGAACATAATGTCCTCAATGATAATAATAGTGCTGCTGCCCTCTGCTCTGCGTTTTGGTACTCAAAGTGCTTGCCCCACAGCAAGTCTAGCTTCAGCAGGTGTAGAACCTGGCTCTCCTGTGTTTTGGGTACATGCTCCAAACACTGGGCTGTGAGGCAAAGTAAAAGGGGCATTCCATACCCTCTCACAAGAATCAGCCTACACCATTAGGCACCTGCCTTCAGAAGACAGATGTCATGGTGGAGTGACTCCCAGTAGCTCTCCCAAGCTTGCTCCAGCTCCACCAGCTCCAGCAGATCCCATGGCTTGTTATGTTCTGGAGTCACAGAAACATAGATGTTTCCTTTGTGAGTTTCAGTCTCTCTTTGGCCATGGCTCTTTTCCTCCTAAAAGAAGACTCTTTTCAAAGGAAAAATAAGTAATAATAACAACTCTCTGTGGTAAGCCTATTCTATAGTTAAAAAATGTGTTTCAGGAAAAATAATAGAAAATAAGTTTTAGCAGTCATCTAAATATTTTTCATAATGTCATTTGCGATTAACATTGTAATGGGAAGATCCACTCCTCTGAAGATTTCACTTCTGCTGCACAAATTTCTACTACGAACAAATCTGATACACTTTACATTGCTGTCAGACATAATCTAATAATAATAAACACAATATAAATATATATTCTCGGGTTGAAAACAGAGAATGCCGTATGAAATGCAATGACAGAATTCTGAAATGTTGCTGAAATTCGGTGTTTTTCAGAACTAATGTTTGTGCAGTATATCAGAAATATTTGATTTCACTCTGAACTGAATCAATAGCAAATTCCTAAATGTCAGCGTTTCTTATGAAAACATTTCTCAGCCACTTTTGTCTAACAGGATTTTCTCAGTCTTGTTCCCAGGATTTTCGTTCTTTTAAAGGATAGTAGTAATACCTCAGCAAAGAATTTTATTTTGTTCTCTTCCTTACGTTTTTCTAACGTGTTGGCATACAATTATTTATTTAATAATTAGCACTATCGTGTGGAGTATAATAAAATAATCAATGGCACTTTCCAGGACATAACAATTTACTCTATTCCTTCTGTTTTTTTACTAAAATACCATTAAAAATGGCAGGTCATCTAGTCCAGTGCCCTGCTCAAAAAATGGCCAACTTCAAAGCTAGATCAGGTTGCATCATCCAGTAGAGTTTCAAAAAACTCTAGGCCTGTATGATGTGAAAACTTGTAAGAGGTTTTGAGTTGGGAACTGCATCCTCCTTTTACAGCATCAGTCATAGAATCATAGAACCATAGTGTCACTAAGGTTGAAAAAGACCACTGAGATCAACCAGTCCAACCGTCAACCCATCCCCACCACGCCCCTAACCCCATCCCCTGGTGCCACATCTACGAGTTTCTTGAACAGCTCCAAGGGACAGTGACTCCATCACCTTCCTAGGCAGCCTGTTCCAGTGCCTCACCACTGCTTTGGAGAACAAGTGTTTCCTAATATCCAACCTGAACCTCTCCAGCACTACTTGAGGCCATTATTTCTCTTCCTGTTGCTAGTTACACAGGAGAAGAGGCTGAGCCCCACCTCACCTCTGCCTCTTTTCAGGTAGTTGTAGAAAGCGATAACATATCCCCCGAGCCTCCTCTTCTCCAGACTAAGCAAAACCAGTTCATCCATAGTGCTGGAAATCATCCTGGCATATAACATACACAAGAAAGAGATGCTTTTCTGTAAGAAAGAAAGTGCTTACTTTATCTGTCTGCACGTGGTTGGCATTCGGAAATGGCTGATATGCATGTATAAAACGTACAAATTTATAGTAATATACAATCACTGGGCTGATGAACCGATGCAAAAGCATGAAGGAAACCCAAAACAGCAGTCCTCACCAAACCAAAGAACTCCTTGTTCACTCTGACTGTCCCCAGATTTTAAATCTCGTAGTGCGTACACCTTCTCCTGAGCTGCCTTTCAGACCACATCTGAGTTCAGGGCTCATACAAAGCCTTATGCATTCTGCAGGGACAATTAAAAAAAATCATAATGAATGCGACCGAGGGATTAATATCTCAGTAGACATCATCTGTAATTAGCAATACACCATTTATGAGTTAAAACATCTGGGGCTAACAGAAATGAGAAGAATGAAGTGATTATCTCTGTTATTGCATTTGCCTTCCATTTCCAAAAGCGTTCTGTAATAAAATCCTAAACAAGGTGCAGGCATGCACTAGTCTGTCATGCTACTGTTATGTTGCCAAACAGGTAGCATGAATTTCCCTCAGCAAGCTATATAAAGTGCAGAAGTCAATGAAGCAGGATTTATGGTTAGAGAAAGAGATTACAGAATGAGACTTAAGCACATGCTTAACTGCTTTGCTGAGCTAAGGCGTATATGGGGACACTGATAACTTTAACATTTGCAAAATCCTTCATGATAGCAAACCACCATTACACCTAAAGTGGTTATATAAAATGACATCATTATTCCAGCAGCTTATTAATGGAGGTTTTGTTTTTAATGGAACTGCTTCTTCACTGTGTCCTGTTTTGTATTTTGTGAAGGTTTTGGTTTCTGTCACTGTATTGCACAGATTGTTTAGAGTGATATCAGTCCTTGTCTTGACAGCCTAGTTCTGCAGTACAGTACTGTACTTCGATTCCTAAGGAATAGATGATGAACTTCAAATAAGTTGGGGGGGAAAAAAAAAAAGTGAGTGTTGAAATCATTGTCTTTTTGAAGAAAATAGATGTAAAATTGAAACACAAATATTTAATTGATTCTTCTTTGAAGATGGCCCAGGTCATTATTTTTTTGATCTGATTTCAGAACAGACTGTATATGCAGTGTGGAAGCAGTTTTTCATAACACGGCTGGTTACAGTTATCATAATAAAGCAAGTTAAAAGTGGGGAAAGTGGTATAATTACATGCATGGCTTTGCAGCTCTAGGTTACTGATTCATATCCAGGTCAAAATAACTAATTTCAGGAACTCATTCTAAGGAATTCTAACTGATTTTAATACTGTTCAAGCCACTTAAATAATAAAAGTATGACAATGTAGTGTTTATTCAGCATTCTACAGTTGTGAATTATTTTATGTTATAGTTCCACAATAAGTCAATCCTCACATAAATTTGATCTGAGATAACATGTGATGAGAAAGCCTCCAACAGTCTTTCTGTTTTACTCTTTAGTATGATTGTTTAATGTATATATGGCCAGACTGTCTCTCCCATCGTGTTCCAGCCCCACAAACTCCCTGTTGCCCTCTGATCCTCAAGCTGATTAGCTCTTATGGTGCCACATGTGGATCTGGAAGGTATCAGACCCCAGCATGGCTAAGGTGGGAAGGCATCTTTGGAGAGTGTCTAATCCAACTCCTCTGGGTCACTTAGACCCAGACTCCTAAGGGTCACTTAGAACAGCTTGCTCAGGACACATTTCAGTCAGGTTTTGAGTATCTCCGGAAGTGGAGAATCCTCAGCTTCTCTGAGCAACCTATTCCAGTGTCTGACCATTATGGTGCAAAAGTTTTTCTTATGTTTAAATGGCATTCACCGTGCTTTATTTTGTGCCCATCACTTCTTGTTCTGTCATTGAACACAACTGAAAGGAGCCTGGCTCCATTTTCTTTGCACTCTCCCTTCAGGTATTTATAGATGCAGATAAGATTCTCTCTGAGCCTCCTCTTCTCCAGGCTGAACAGTTCCAGATCTTTCCTCTTTTTCTCTTGTGAGAGATGCTCCACTTCCTTAATTGCCTTAGTGACCTTTTGCTGAACCTGCTTCAGTATGTCCACATCTCTCTTGCATTGGAGACTGCAGAACTGGATCCCATACTCCAGGTGTGGCCTCAGCAGAGCTGATTAGAGGGGAAGGATCACCTCAACATGCTCGTGAATGTGCAGCTGGCTTGGAGGGAAGTTCATGAAGGCAAAAAAAAAAAAAAAAAAGATAGAGGAGAAAGGAAATGATGATAGAAAGGATTATAAAAAAAGATTACAAAGAGACTGGAGCATCTCCTGTATGAGGAAAAGCTGAGTAACCTGGGTCTCTGTTCAGCCTGAAGAAAAGAAGACTGAGGGGGATCTGATACATGTTTATAAATATCTAAAGGGAGGTGGGAGGCAAATGGGTGAGGCCAGGCTCTTCTTGGTGGTGTCTAGTGATAGGACAAGGAGTAATGGCCTAAAACTTGAACATGGGAAGTTCCATATGAACATGTGGAAGATCTTGTTAATGGTAAGGGTGATGGAGCACTGGAACAGGCTGCCCAGAGAGGTTGTGGAGACTCCGTCTATGGAGATGTTCAAGACCCATCTGGACAACCACCTGTGCGACCTATTGTAGGGTACCTGCTTTAGCAGAGGGGCTGGACTCAGTGATCTCTTGAGGTCCCTTCCAATCCCAGTCGTTCTATGATTCTGTGAAATGACAAGCAGTAGGCCAAAGAGCAGCAATGTGGAGCTTGAGGTTTGGAAAAAGATAACTACTGCGCTTCAAAGTTACAGCTTTCAAACTGCAGTGTCGGTAGAGAACAAAGCTCCTGTACATATAAATAAGTGCTGACATTAGTGAATGAAGAGAGTTACTGGGGAAAAATAAAACAAAACAAAACAAAACAAAAAACAACAATGCACAAACCGTGAAACAAACCCTGAGCAGTGTTGTTCTAACTCAGAGCACAGCAGAAAATCCTCTTTCTCTCTCAAGGCACTTCTGTGCAACATCTGGACAGAAATTTGTACATGGCCCTAATGACAAGGGGTCAGGATGGCACAAAAACAGCAAGAAAGGAGAAGTCATGAGTGGCAGATCTGAAAGACGCTTTCAGCATCCTACGCAGTAGTTTTTCCCACAAACTATTTGCCAACATCCTGACACACAAACACCTCTATATTTATATAATAGGTGATTTATATCTTGCCAATTGCAATATACGTCTCTTTAGGGATGGCTTCTATCCATACTGGCACTAGCAAAATGCTCACAATATTTTTGCTCTTCAGAGATTAAAAAGAAAATAGCTATGTGATGTATCAAAGAGAGGTAACAGAAGCTGGATACCTGTCAACAGAAGCCTTTTAGCACTGAAATGCAGACGAGGTAGGTACCTGATATGCAGATCACTATGAAATTCATCACTTTTGAAGATAAACCATGCAATTAGATGGTTTTTCTTCTCTTTGTAGGATGATTTATAACATCACTTTTCTTACTAAGACATTGTGTAAATGCTTTTCTTCTTATGGTATTCCACAGCTAAACACTGTGCAACTACTCTATACCTATCATTTTCCCTTCACTAGGTCAATGACTCAACTGCTATGTAGCAATTTCCATGTGACCATACAGAGCCAGAGGCAGTCTGTGCCCAACAGAATGCCATCCAGTAGGACAGGGTCCCAAAAGGGTGTATAAAATTAAATCTTCTCTCCATCTTATGAAGAATTAAGGGTAGCCAGGAATTTTCTTGCTTTTGTAGGAAAATGCCAGCTCATCAAAATCAAATATATTTTTAGGAAGCATCTTTGAGAGCTTCCTGTCTTCAGGCAGATGTTTGGAAATGCTGGAACAAATTATTTTGATGGATTAAACTAAATCTCACCATCTCTTTGTAGACTGTATTCAAAAGGAAAATACATACAAAAAGGTATTTTATCCGACAACACAAGCTGTGTTTGACTCCAGTGCTATTTAGGGTAACATGCCCCACATTATTTAAACACAGTGCCTCTTTTTGAAGCTGGGCCACTTTCCAGCATGAACACAAGAGTCATGGGAGTGGGTGGGAATATTCGCAAGAAGACTAACAGCTCTTGCTCTGAGTGCTCTGGATATGTATTCTGCTTTCTAAAGATACTTGCTACAGATATGATTTATTCTGCTTGTTTGCAGAAATTGTGGGCTAGTTTCACACCTTTGTTTTCCTGTGTAGAAAACAACCAGAGCTGAGAAGATTGCAAGATTAGTGTAGATAAGGCCCAAATACAGCATCACTCTGTGGCTTGGTGGTTATGAGCCGTATGAGGAATGGACTGATGAACAGCTGTTGATTTGTTCCTACCAATGACCATTTATGTACTATACATTAAGCAGACATTGGACAAAGTACACAACAAGAGAAGGTGCAAGAACTAAAATCACTATTTTCTCCCTCACAGTGCCAAGTTCCAGCCCTAACCTCAAACCTGCACAGATTTTCTCTTTCCAACCCAGCACATCCTGAGTTCTTTCCTGCACAGCATCAAAGCTCCCTGCCTACAAGATGCTGCTGTCTTTTGGCCCAATCTTTTCATTCTCTATCCTGGATCCCAACTCAAGGGGAACCCAAGGAATGATGGCAGGATGTTCAGTTTGGACCTAAATCCTAAATTTTACCCGAGCCCAATTTTACCCTCTGTAGTCCTTTCAGGGATACATCTCTCAAGCACCAAGCCCACCAGTACTGTGCACTAAGATCTTTGATTTTCCTGCAGAGGACACAGCTGTGCTCTCATGCAAAGCAACCATCTGGCCTGGTGGAGCTCCATGCAGCCATCGTTATCCAGAAGAGCAATACTCAGCTATTTGTGTTTTCCAAGTGCCCTACAAATGCTTGCATGTAGAAGCTGTGGGCTACCTGTAAAACACTCTGTGACTTTAGCCATGGTGGAGATATTGTTCTCATCGAAGGAGGTGTTACTTCACTGTCCTCTTTCCTCCTACCACCTTCTGCTTTGCTCCTTACAGTCAACTTGTGCTTCTCCTTAAAGGTTATGTGGGGGGGTAAAGTTTATCTGAGACTTCTTTTAATGCACCAATATTTTTTAGGGTTTCAGACCATATGAGTAGAGAGTTTACACAAATTAAACTATGAACTGAGAGGAAAAGCTAGCATAAGAGAACTGGAAGTATAGCTAGTTTTTCACTGCACTGTCCATTCTGAAAGCCTGGAGAAAAAATCATTTGACTCAAAGCAAAATGGTTCTTGCAGTTTTCAGTTTTTATTTACATTAAGAATGTAATTAAAATACAAATTTGGAAACGTCTTCTTAGAAAGCACTAAATGGAACAGTCATTTTAACAAATGAGTTTTAAATGAAAAAAGATTTGCTGGGGAAAAAAAAAAAAGCCTATAGTATTGTAAAGAATGTCAGTTGACCTAAATCTGCATTTTTGGTGAAATGAAGTTACAGTTGGATTTTTGCCCGTGCTTATTAATCAGCCCTTACAAAACTAAATGAATATGTTTTATCATTACAGCTTATACTAGGGAAACCAAACAGAAAGCTAAGGGCAAATGGTTTTAAACTTAAAGAGGGGAAATTTAGGTTAGATGTGAGGAAAAAAATCATTTTTCAGGGAATGGTGGAGCACTGGCACAGGTTGCTTATAGAAGTTTTGGATGCCCCATCCCTGGAGGTGGTCAAGGCCAGGTTGGATGGGGCCCTGGGCAGCCTGAGCTGGTAGGTGGCAACCCTGCCCACGGCAGAGGAGTAGAACATGATCTTTAAGCTCTCTCCCAACCGAAATCATGCTATGATTCTATGAAGCAGTGTTTCTTGCTGGAGAGAGGACAGACACATCAATATACCTTACAGCTTTGATGGCTGAGTTCTGTGGTACTCAGCAGTAGTGGCTGGAGGCATTAGCAGTGCCATAAGTCTGCTCACGCCTCTGCTTCCACTGGACAGATGCTGAAGGAACTCTGCTTCAGCTTGGTAAAGCAGGATGAACATCCGTCAGTTAAAGCGAGTACATCAGTCTTCAAACTGACAGAGTGGAGAAGCTGACACATGTTCACTTCAACCATCCTTGCTCCATATGCCATAACTCCTGGCAAAGGGCAGCCTCGGAAGAGCTGATACTCTCTGAGAACTCAGTCACTTCTTCCTTTCCCTTATGGGCAGGACATGACACCCCAGCAAGAATTCCTCTCCAAGTGCCCATGTCATTCAAACCACACTTATTTATCTCTACATAATCAAGGGCTACAGTTACTTTTCCAGAACTGAATACTGCTGTGCCAAAAAATAGAAGAATAAAACAAGTAAACAAAATAAACCAAAAAACCTGATTTCACCACTTACAGAAGTTAATTATGTACATCAAGCCCAAGAAATGTCCCTTCAAAACTTAGCTTCCTGTAGCTTTTAAAAATAATTTGGAGTCAGATACCCCAAGCAGAGCAAACCAGATCAGAGACGGTCAAGAACTTCCCTAAGTACAGAAGACATTTTTAGTTGAGTGATCCCTAATCCGCACTGTCACTGTGGCACAGGCAACACATGGAGCAGGACAGATCCAGAGCTTTCACCTGGTTGCACTCAGCCTGCTGTCCTTTAGGGAGTGTAGCTAAATGGCATGAAGTAGAGCAGCTGCTGGAGTGTTCCAGCCTGATTCAGCAGCTGAGGGACACAATCTTGACCTGGGAAGCAATTGTTACTTTCTTCAAGCTGCCCTTTTCTCTCCCTACTTCCCTTCCTGAATTTCTGAATTTCCTCTCCCCTTTCTGAATTTCAGCATATTTGACACAAATATTGAAACTTCTCCAGAAGAGTGGTCAGGCGCTGGAATGGGCTGCCCAGGGAGGTGGTGGAGTCACTGACCCTGGAGGTGTTCAAGGAACATTCAGATGTCATACTGAGAGGCATGGTTTAGTGAGAACTATTGGTGATACATGGACGACTGGTCTGGATGATCTTGTAGGTCTTTTCCAACCTTGGAAGGTCTTTTTTTCCAACCTTGTAGATCTTTTCCAACTTTGATTCTATGATTCCTTGCTGGCACAGCTAAGAACCTCAGCCCTCTGCTCTTACAGGCCATCAGACAAAGGGGTTTTGTCACTTGTTGAATGTACACGTGTGTGTGTGTAACTTCTGTTGGGCACTATTAATATGTCATTATTGAGCACAACTATTATTTTCTAAGACCTCTCTAAAGGTCTTTGGGATAATATACATAACAAAGGTCTGTATTACTTCTGTAGTGCCCAGATTAATCTAACATACTGACTGTAACTGGGAGAAAATAAACTCTTCAGACACTGCCTGCATGTTAAAATTAATGCAAAACATTTCCCCCCATAAATTAGCAGACGTATTTCTGTTGGTTAATCAAAACCTGTGATTTGGCCAAATATTTTCTGCATCTGTGTTCCATCACATTTGTATTTGATGTGTTTGGATGTGAATGGAAAAAAATATGCAAGATACTTATATGTTCTGGTAAGATATGTTCATGGATATGAACTTTTGTGTAATAGAAATCAGAGTACTGTTTTATTCCGTTGAGCAACGAATAATGTTGCTAGAATCTAAAGATGTAAAGAACTCACATGTAAAAATAATGTTTGTGCCGTAGTCAGATGGAGCAGCAGAAAAAGACTATTTAGCAAGAGATGAAAAAATAAAGATGCACTATAACAATTTTTTTAAATAAATAAATAGCAACTGATTATGCACAGGCTTAAAAATGACACCTCCACTTTCATAAAAGTAATGTATGTTAAAATAAATACTGTATTTATTTAGCTGTTTTTATACACATCTCTATGTAGTATTTACATGTGTAAATTCTGTTTCCACGTTTGTGTGTGTGTGCATTCATGTGTGCACCATGAACTGTTAGAGTGCTGGTCTCTAGCAATAACCCACCTATGTCAATGGCTTGCTATAGATGTGACAGAAAGAAGAAGCAATCCTATTACATATGTAAGAAGTGTGTATGTCCAGCTCTTATTGCTTTCTCCTGCTGAACTGGTTTAGGCCCTCACACTGCAGCACAGATGTACGTGGTTCCTACCTGCAAAGAAGCTGCTGGTGCTGTAAGCATTTAGCAGTACTGTTCTAGGTCTCAGCTCTATAAATAATCAGTTTCAGGACTATAGCATGGTGTCTGTCTACACAGCATAAAAAATAGGAAAAACAGAGCACCTTATTAAAGATGACAAGGAGCATGGTGTGGGCAGGTTACCCAACCCTCCAAGCCCATTCTGCAGAGACAGAAATGCGGAAGTTTCCCATTCGCAGTGGCATTCTTTGGAACAGGTGGGCTATGCACTGCTCCAGGTGTCAGCTCCTGCTGGGATGATGGTTTCAAGCTTCATGCATGAGCCCCATGACATTCTGCATATAGCGTGGCTGCCAAATTTAGATCTTCTCTGAGTTGCAGAACAAGAACGTCTTCTTATTATTTCTACATCTCTGGCCCGGTTAAAGTGGAAAGATTTCACATTCACGTCGTGCTGTGTTCACACCCCAGCCTGGAATCAAAAGCCTGAATGTTGAGAAAAGGCACAGTACAAAAAACCTCCGCAGCTGCCAAATGTTTAAACAGAAGAGCAGCTCCAACAACGTATTTTTTAAATGTTTCATAAAAGTGAAATTAAAAAAAAAAAAAAAAAAAGTTATTCATTACCGCCTGGAGTAAGATTTCATGGCACATTATTATATTCTGAAGGAGTCACTGCGTTGTTACTGATACGGGTCGGTGAAACAGCACTCCTGCCCTGATTCACTGTGCTTAGGTAACCGAGTGGTGAGCGGAAACCTGCGAGTCCCCTATTCAGTTCGGTAAACACGGGCTTGTCTGTCACTTCTCATTGTTCCTCTTCAAAGTACAGTCGCCACCTTATCTGGCAACAGCTTTCTTTAGGAGTGCTGCTCATGTGAAATAATCTTTCACCAGTGAGGCCAGCATTTCCCTAACACAAGAAGAAACATTTATCTTGCTGTTAATGGTTAATTAATTTTGAAAATGTATATTACAACACAATAAAAAAAAAAAGAAAAAAAGCCAAGCTGGACAATGGAGCAAAATGTCCCTTCCTCAAATTGACTCCTATTTAGTTCTTCCAATGTCATCCAAAACACAGATAACTTTTCTTTCATGAATTGTTCTCCTGAATGATTTATACATGTTGTGTTATCTGAGGCCCTTTCCAGATCCCCTTGTGGTTTCAGCCAGCCATCAGCTGCATAATTGTTAATTTTAACACTATAAAAGGTTCTGATGCCGAGGAGATAAAGCGTTGGAGGAAGAATTAATTGAAATGTATCTTCCAATCACACTGGTTCCCTACTTCTAGTTTCACAAAAACTATACATTGGATTTGAGGTTAAAATAAATTTACATTTGTGCTACCCATAAAGCTTTCGGACTAGTAGAAAATAGATAAGTTAATTGTTTCTCAAACCCATAAAGGGTTTACCATGAGAATAATTCAGGGCCGTCTCCTGCTCATAGCCCACAGCACCGTGAGCAGCCACACAGAGGATTCTTCCCAAGCTGCTGCAAACATAATTGGTCAGGAGATATGTGACAGGAGCCTTTCACAACAGCAGGTGATAGACTGACAGAAAGGGAGCTCAAGCTCCACCAATATTTAATCTGGATATTAAACACTCTATGCTTCCTAGAGCTACTAATACTTTTTTTTTTTCCCTCAAATGCGTACTCTCTGCCTGTATGCTTCAAGTGAAGTATTATGAGGTGAAGCTACCAGGTTTTGATTCTTTAATTTACATTTTTATTATAAATATACAAATACACACAAAACGTGCAGAATTAGTTTTATAGGGCCATTTGGAGGAACACAGTTGAGGCGAATGAATTCGGAGATCGTGGGACTTGAATTTAATTTACGATTAGATGAATGCAAAAGGCCAAACCGACTTAATTGACTAACCCAAAATAGCCTATGAATACCAGTTATGTTCCTGTTAAGCCTTTGTCTGAATGCTATCACCATTAAACAAATGTCTTTTGCATGATTCTTTAGACAGGGGTTTCACTGCATGCCATGTACATTTTCTGGGTGCAGGGGAGAATAAAAAGAGCCAACTAAGTGCAATGTTCACTTCTTTACTCTCTGCTCACATGGACTGGGATGTTGTGTCAGAGCAGAGCTACCTCTGCCCATGTAGTGAAAAAAATATGGTAGTTTCAGCAAATGTCAGTCCAAGCAATAAAGGCACAACATTTCTGCAGTAAGGAGATACAGTATGAAAACAGCAACTGAGATGAAGGGGGCTTGGGAGAAGCTGGGAGCAAAGCTCACACAGAAGCTGGCCCCAGTCTACTTGAGTTTAGTTTGTTTTGTGAGTCCAACTGCCATGAATACTGAAATCAACAGTGTAAGAAAAGAACAGCATTAGAATCTGATTTATGGTAAGGTGCATTATCACATGAATAACATTTTATTGCTTACTAATATACTCAATATTTTCCCCCTCTCTTAGGCCTCTTGCAGAAAATAATCGCACGTTAGCTTATCCAAGTCCCATAGTAAATGCAAAGATTATACATCTATAATTTTATGACACAAAAGCACAGAGCCCCCCAGGCAAACAAAGATGCCAACTGAGCTGAGAACATACTTAGATATTACACAGTATATTGTAGTAGGAACATACAAGTGTCATCAAAACCTCTCCTCAGCAAAGCTCGAGTATGGCATATGGAGTCAGAAATGGACAAAGTTTAGTCATTATGATTCATAGAAAATAATTCCATTTCTCAGAAATCCATGTCTTTAATTGCATTTTCTATATAAGCTGAATGTAGGTAGGTAGAACTGTAAGCAGAATTACATTGCAGCTACAGAGCACCAATGATTTTCTAAGCCTGGGATACTGGGTATTTAATTTTGCTTTTAAATCCATACTATGATGGGCACTTATGCGCACAATAGAAAAGGAGATATGTTCCAATCAGTTTATAAGATAGTACAAAGAAAATGCATAATAGAGCAACCAGATATATAACTAGAATACTACAAAGAAAACTAATCTACTGCAAAGCTATAGTTCAATCCTTCTGCAACACAAGTGCAAAGCTAAACTGGCTTATAAATAGTGCAGGAATCCATATAGTGAGGACTATGTCAGATCAAAAACCTTGAACAATTGTTTATCATCAGTATTTCTTTTTAAGAAAGAAAGAAGGAAAAAATCTAATGACTATATCAAGAAATAAGCGTTATTAAATTGTAATTTTGTATTGAGCACTTATGAGAAATGATAAGGTTTGTATTCTCTCTCTTTCCACCCTCCTTTCCTCCACTTTCCTTACCCTTTTTCTTTTTTTTTTTTTTTCTCTTTGTGATTATGTGTCCATGATAGAGGCAGAAAGAAATGAATATAGAATCATAGAATCAAAGAATCACCAAGGTTGGAAAAGTCCTCCAAGATCATTAAGTCCAACCGTCCACCTATCACCAATATTTCCCACTAAACCATGTCCCTCAGTACAATGTCTAAACGTTTCTTGAACACCTCCAGGGTCACTGACTTCACCACCTCCCTGGGCAGCCCATTACAGCGTCTGACCACTCTTTTGGAGAATAAGTTTTTCCTAATGTCCATCCTGAATCTCCCCTGGTGCAACTTGAGGCCACTCTCTCTAGTCCTATCACTGCTACCCAGGAGAAGAGGCTGACCACCACCTTGCCACAACCTCCCTTCAGGTAGTTGTAGAGAGCTATAAGGTCCCCCCTGAGCCTCCTCTTCTCTGGACTGAACAACCCCAGCTCCCTCAGCCGCTCCTCATAGGGCCTGTGCTCCAGACCCCTCACCAGCTTCGTTGCCCTTCTCTGAACATGCTCCAGGGCCTCAGTGTCTTTATTGCAGTGAAGGGCCCAAAACTGGACACAGTACTCAAGGTGCGGCCTCACCAGTGCTGAGTAAAGAGGGACAATTACTTCCCTACTCCTACTGGCAACACTATTTCTGATGCAAGCCAGGATGCCATTCACCTTGGCCACCTGGGCACACTGCTGGCTCATGTTCAGCTGACCATCAACCAATATCCCCAGGTCCATTTCCTCTACACAGTCTTCTAGCCTCTAGCGTTGCCTGGGGTTGTTGTGGCCAAAGTGCAGGACCCGGCACTTGGTCTCATTGAGCTTCATTCCATTGGCCTCAGCCCAGCTATCCAGCCTGTCCAGACTCCTCTGAAGGGCCTTCCTATCACCAGGCAGATCAACACTTCCTGCCAACTTGGTGTCATCTGCAAACTAACTGAGGGTACACTCAGTGCCCTCATCCAAGTCATCAATAAAGGTATTGAACAGGACAGGCCCCAATACTGACCCCTAGGGAACACCACTCATGACTGGTCACTAGCTGAATGTGACTCCATTTACCACCACTCTCTGGGCCTGGCCTTCCAGTCAGTTCTTTACCCAGCAAAGATTGTACCTGTCCAAACCATGGGCTGCCAGCTTCTCCAGGAGAATACTGTGGGAGACAGTGTTGAAGGCTTTGCTGAAGTCAAGGTAGGCCACATCAACAGCCTTTCTCTCATCCACCAGGCAGGTCACTCGATCATAGAAGGAGATGAGGTTGGTCAAGCAGGACCTGCCTTTCATGAAGCCACGCTGGCTAGGCCTGATCTCCCAGTTGTCCTGCACATGCCGTGTGACCTCAAGATGATCTGCTCCATAACTTTCCCTGGCACCGAGGTCAGGCTGTCAGGCCTGTAGTTTCCCGGATCCTCCTTATGACCCTTCTTGTAGATAGGAGTCACACTGGCAAGTCTCCAGTCTTCTGGGACCTCGCTGGCTGACCAGGAACTCTGATAGAGGATAGAAAGTGGCTTGGCTATCACCTCTGCCAGTTGCCTCAGCACCCTTGGGTGGATCCCATCTGGCCCCATGGACCTGTGGCAGTCCAGGTGCAGTAGTAGGTCTCTAACTGTTTCCACCTGAATCGTGGGGGGCTTATCCTGCTCCCCATCCAAGACTTCCAAGTCAGGGGGTAGAGTACCCCGAGGATAACTGGTCTGACTTCTAAAGACAGAGGTAAAGAAGGCATTGAGAACCTCAGCCTTTTCCTTATCCTCAGTGGTCACGTTCTCTGCCACATCCGGTAAAGGGTGGAGATTCTCCTTAGCCCTCCTCTTACTGTAAACATATTTGTAAAAAAGTTTTTTATTCTTTTTTACCCCAGCAGACGAGTTGAGTTCGAGCTGGGCTTTTGCCTTTCTAATTTTCTCCCTGCACATCCTAACAACTTTTTTGTTCTCTCTCCAAGTTGCCCATTCCTTCTTCTACAGTAGGTAGATTATCTTCTTCTCCTGGAGCCTCAGGAAAAGCTCTCTGTTCATCCATGCTGGTCTTCTTCCCTGCCAACTCATCCTGCTGCACAGGAGGATAGCATGCTCCTGTGCATTTAAGACTTCCTTTTTGAGGAGCAACCAGCCTTCCTGGACCCTTTTACCCTTCAGGACTGAATCCCAAGGGACCCTCCCCACCAGTGTCCTGAACAGTTCAAAGTCTGCCCTCTGGAAGTCCAAGGTAGCAGTTTTGCTGCCCTCCTCCTGACTTCAACCAAGAATACATGACGCGACCATTTCATGGTCACTCTGTCCAAGGCAGCTCCCAACCTCCACATCCCCCACCAGTCCTTCTCTGTTTAAGAGCAGGGAGTCAAGAGGGGCACCTTCCCTGGTAGACTCTCGTCCAGCTGAGTCAGGAACAGGAAGTTATCTTCCATACACTCTAGAAACCTAGACTGCTTCTTCTGTGCTGTGTTGTATTTCCAGCATATATCAGGTAAGATGAAGTCCCCCATGAGAACAAGGGCTGGCGATCATGCAACTTCTGCCAGCTGCTCATAGAACACCTCATCTGTCTCTTCATCCTGGTTAGGCGGTCTATAAGAGACCCCCACCAGGATGTCCGCCCTGCCGACCCTCCCCCTGATCCGTACCCATATTCAATTTTATAATATCCAGCCCCAAGCTCAACAACATCAAAACACTCTCTAACAAAGAGAGCCAGGCCACCACCGCTCCTTCCTTGCCTATCCCTTCCAAAGGGCTTATAGCCATCCATTGCAGCACTCCAGTCACACATACACAAATATATGTTTTGCTCCATCAAAAAACAACAGTCAGCCAAACCCCTCTCTTGCACTATTCAGCCTGTGCAGCCTATGTGTGTACTTTGGTTTTTGATCAGTAACATACGTTTTTGTTTGGGGTGGAGGTTGCTATTATTTCACAGAGAAGCATAACTGTTTCTTTTAGCTGCCTTAAAAGAAGGTTGTGGTTACACCCATAGCTTCAATGACATTTCACCCAACCCACAACATGAGGAATGCAACTCAGGATAGAGAACAGTCTATGATGTGAAAGACAAATTGTTACCGCCACAGATGTAGAACAAGTATTTTTACATAATTGACATAGTATATAACTTGAAGCATGAAGAACGAAACTTTATTCAATTCATTGTCTTTATTCAGACAATGGTCTGCAAGCCATAATGGCTTTGGAGTTTTAGAGCTCACGGACAGAAATGCTATTTGACTGTATGCTCCATCTTTCTGGAGTAGCTGATGGAGCACTCTGTCTCATACACTAGCCATTGCTCCATGGCTTGTGAAAGACACATACATCAAGACAATAAATACACTGAGCCACACCTACAAGTGCTAGGAAAGACAACTATGACTTCAATCACAAATAAATACATGTGTTTTGTTTAACTAAGGACAGTCAAGAAATGTGTTATGAATGATCTGAGACTGTAGTATTAATGCACATAAATTACAGTGCATTAAACCCTCATGTGGATGCCCTCATTCAGAAGAAAAACAGACAACTCCAGAAGAAACTCCTGTAGAGTTTCACACTGACGTTTAAGGAGCAAGCAACAGTGAAATCAAGTCATTTCATTTCTAGGTAGCAGCATCAGTACATAGCTTCATATCTTTACTTACACTGTCTTAATGACCTACATGAATACTTAGCTATGTTTTTTTTTTTCTTCTTGTTTTTTTTTCTTCTTGTTTTTCTAATTTGTTGAAAGGCTGCATTCAAGATCAAAGTGATTTCCTCACGGAAACAAATATGTATTATGGACAGGTTTATCTTGTTGAGGTGGAGAACCTATTTTAATAGTCTGTCCTTGAAGGCTGATGGTTCCAGTTTGGTTTTGGGTGCTGCTGATAAAAATTGTAATATGGCTTACATATCTGTGTTTCTTAAATGTGTTACCGTTTTTATCAAGGCAAGTGATCTTGGAGCACCTTTTGTGGTTTCATCAGTATTAGAGACAATGAGACAAATGGTCGATTAAGATAAATAAATGTGATGCCAGGGATTTCTGCATAGAGGTTTGACAGATTTGGATCAGTGAGGATCTGGTCCAATGTTCGGACATGCAGGCTTTTAATGAAATACTCAGTCATTAAGATATATGAAACTACAGCAATTTCCTCTTACAGATGTCAGTGCTATGGATAAGTGTGTTCCTCTCTGCTGGACTTCTTTAATCCTGGAAAAGTGTCTCATGGAGTTAGGAGGAGCCAGAAGCTCAGAAATCCTCATGCATCAGGCCGGTGAGCTTCACCTTTGTGCCTGGAAAGATCATGAAACAGATCCTCCTGGAAGACATGTTCAGACACATGAGGGATGAGCAGGTAATCCAAGATAGCCAGCATGGTTTCACCAAGAGAAGGTCATGCCTGATCAGTCTGGTGGTCTTCTATGATGGAGTGATGGCATCAGTGGATAAATGGAAGGCAACTGACTACTTGGACTTCTGCAAGGCCTTTGATATGGTCCCGAGCCACATCCTTATCTTTAAATTGGAGAGATATGGATTTGAAGGGTAGACTGTTCGGCAGATAAAGAATTGGTTGGAATGTTGTAGCCAAAGGCTTATGGTCAATGGCTCTATGTCCAGCTGAGGCTGGTGACAAGTGGTATCCCCCACGAGTCTGTCTTGGGACCGGTACTCTTTAACATCTTTATCAATAACATAGGTGATGGGATTGAGTGCACCCTCAGCAAGTTTAATGACAAAACCAAGTCCAGTTGATAATAGCAGAAGAAAAGGGTGCCATCCAGAGGGACGCAGATAAATTCAAAAGGTGGATCCATGTGAACCTAATGAGGTTCAACAAAGCAAAGTGCAAGGTTTTGCACTTGAGTCAGGATAATCCCGGATACGTATACAGACTGGGAGAAGAACTTCTTGAGAGTAGCCCTGCTGAGAAGGACTCAGTGGTCCTGGTAGATGAAAAACTTAACACGAGCCAGCAGTGTGTGCTTGCAGTCCTGAGGGCCAATGGTATCCTGGGCTGCATCAGAAGAGGGGTGGCTAGCAGGGCGAGAGAGGTGATTGGCCCTCTCTACTCTGCCCTTGTGAGGTCCCATCTGGAGTACTGTGTGCAGGTCTGGGGCCCCCAATACAAGGAGAGGGAACTGTTGGAGAGTGTCCAGAGGAGGGTCACAAAAATGATCAGAGGGCTGGTGCATCTCTCCTATGAAGACAGGCTGAAGGAGCTGGGCTTGTTTAGTCTGGAGAAGAGAAGGCTGTGGGGTGACCTCAGTATGGCCTTCCAATATTTAAAGAGATATTAGTAACAGGAGGGAACTCTATTTTTTAAATTGATAGTGATAGGACAAGGGGGAACAGTTTTAAACTAAAGGAGGGAAGATTTAGATTAGATGTCAGGGGGAAGTTTTTTACTGAGAGAGCGGTGAGGTGCTGGAACACGTTACCCAGAGAGGTTGTAGATGCCCTCCCTGTCTCTGGAGGTGTTCAAGGCCAGGTTGGAGGGGGCCCTGGACAATCTGATCTGGTACTTGATCTAGTGGTGGGCAATCCTGCCTATGTCAGAGGGATTGGAACTTGATGATCCTCAAGGTCCCTTGCAACCCAGGCCATTCCGATTCTATGACTTTGAGGAGCCTGAGATCACAGAAAGGTGTAGGAAGCTGAGCACTGTGAGATGGGATGTGACTTGGAGCTTTGAGCCTTGGAGATCTGTCTCTGAGGAAGGTGAGAAACCTTATCAGGAGAGCTTCACCTCCTAGCTCCCATCTGGTCCTGAACGTATGAAATCTCCAAACAGACCAGTTGCCAGAGACGTCTGAGCTAGCACAGCCACCGGTGAATGCAAGGAGGGGGCAAAAGAACTCTCTTTGGAGCCTTTACCTGTGCCACTGCTGCCCCTGCTGGCTAGCTATGCTACTGCAGTAGGAACTTCCCTGCCAGTCTACTGGGTGACAGAAACTCTAGTGAAGGTTAAAATGCACATAGAAGTATTATTTTTTTCTTCATTTCTGGAGGTAGAACACTATTTTTAGGCTCCATTCATGCACTGTTCATGCTCCAGGCCAGAAGCTATTGACTGAGGAAGCCTATTACAGCCTGCTCTGTAGTGACCAGACATATTACCAACTACTCCTCAACCAGCCTCAAACATCTTTCTCCAATACTTCACTGTCTTAAGTAAACATAGTATACAGAGAAACTGCCAGTGACGATGGACCTATGCCAAATCTATCTGATTTCACCATACTATACATTGGCTGCAAAGCAAAAAATGGAAAGGCTTAATTCACAGATGCCACAAGGGCATTTGAAATCACGATCAGCAGGTCTGCTGGCCTTTGTGAGCTGCTGTTGGTGTTGTTTGTCACTCAAAGGAGAATTTAACTTCATGATAATTCAAAATCCATCCCAGCTTTATTCTCTATCGGTAAATAGGTCATCTTTGTTTCCAACTCTCACGATTCTGTGATTCCCTGTTTGAATTTCTGTCTGTCACACGGGATGAAATTTCATGAATGGAAGGTCCTCTTTGATTTCATCCTTCCCCTGCTTCTAACACACCAGCATTAGCAATCGAATGGGTGTTTGTGTGGCTGGTGAAAACTAGAGTCCTCTTTTTTGGACAGTTAGCTTTCAGCTGGATCATCTGACAAATCTGACCACAGCTTATAGCACTGGTGCAGAGCAGGAAGAGATGGATTCTGGAAGAGGCAGCTTCTGGAAGAGGCAGGAGACAGAAGTCAGGTTCCTGCCATGTGAGTCCTCAAGCTACAATACCTGCATCCCCTAGGGATATTTAAACACTTTTCTGGCAGTGACAGTCTCTTGAAAAAATGGTCTTTCATTTTCTACCAGTAATGCTGTATCTGCCCTCTGATTTTCCTTTCAGAAAGAGGTTAGAAACATTTGATCAGACACGGGATGGCATTGCAGTGTGTTTCATACGTGGTTGTCCTCATGTTCTGTCAGAAATTTCGCTGGTGCAACGTGGCTTTCCAGTTAATGGAGGGGATTGTGTGGAGTGCCCATGTGTTCAGAGGAGCACTGGACTCAGCCCTAGGCCTCAGTAGGAAATGCTCATTTTATCAGGTGCCTTAAGTGGAATTGATCCTGGTTAATTCAGGGATAGCTGCTCTACTTGTATCGAAGAGCTCAGATAAGATACTGTCTAAAAATGCAGTGGGTAGGTTGGAAACAGGCCTATTCGGGGAGGCATACTTACTGATACAGCTTAAATATTCACTTTGATATTTACTTCCCCTCTGACCTGCCAGAACTGAGATTCACTGGTCCTTGCATAACACGGCAAGGCTTGTTTTTGCAGGCTCTTTCTGGATGCAAAGAAAGAATGATAGAGTAACACAGTGGAAAAATCCTGGTTTGGGGGAGCGGGGGGAGGGGAAGGTTAGGTATGGAAGGTTAAAGAGACTTCCAGCTCCAATGTTTTGTCTGATTTGTGAAGTTTGTCCAGTCAGCCATAACCTAGGAGTGGCTCTCTGCTTGAGCGAGACCAATTTAAATAAATAATCATTAAAGAGCAACAATCGCCTGAGCCCTAATTCCCAACCAATACAGAAGTGAGTTTGTTATCTTCACAGAACTATCTGGTTAGGTTGTTTGTGTCAGCTGTATATAATACCTGGCAAGTTCACACCCAGATATTTACATCTGTATGTTAAGATCCAGGAGCATGTAAACTACAGAGGAATCATGCTTAAATTAACTATGCTGAGCTTCCTTAACAGAGAAAATAAGGACATGAAATACCAAGAGAAGAGAGGCAATATTTTCTGCTACAATTTTAGCTCTAAGAACCCTCACAGATAAAGTACCCATTTAATTATTTCTGATTACTTGTTAGAATAAGCACAAGCCCACAAATACACAGAGCATAACGTTTTGGTGTGTTTTGTATTGTTAGGCTTCCCATATCCCAGATTCCCCATCGTGTTCAGTCCTGTGTAGATAGTTATAGTAATGATCTTTTATTAACTTGGCTGGAGTAACTGCCATGACTCTCTGTAATGACATTAGTGTTTAGGTATTTGTATGTCTAAGCACTTACATAAGTAATCATATCACAATGTCAACCTATTGTACTTATTATTTTGCAAATGTTACAACCGCCACCTCCTGTTAAATACAAAAAGGAAAGGGAAAAAAAGAGAAAGAAAAACGTCAGAGTGCCTGAAGGAATCCTGCCGGTTTTAATTTATTGTTTTGTCTTAAACTCTGTGAGCTACGAGCCAAAGTAAACTAATTGCATCTACACTTTGAGGCAAAACTCCCGTGTTATACTCATCTCTTCCTCTATGAAAATCAAAACATCTTTAAGCATATGAGCATTTGAAGGGATAGCACTAACACATATGGGAGACAAAGAGAAAGGGATTCATTCTTCTGAAGGGAAAGGATTATGCACTTCCAGTCTTTCCTGCAATGGTAGGAACTGAAATTTCAACTGACTCCTTATCTTTAAGATAACCAGTCATGCCATTAAACAGAGCAAGAGATAAGCAAAGAATAGGTGACTGACAACAAAGTGGTTTAATGAACTGGCCTTTTACCTAAGAAGACCTGAACTCAACAGTGGTGTCAAAAGTGTTGGTTCGACCATTTTGATTTACTGCCTGCCTTCAGTCAACCTGGGAATCAGCTTAGGATGTGTTTCGGTGGACTTTGAATGAAGTCTTCAGATAATAAAGAATGCTTTCGGTATTTGCTATGACTCAGATCACTGTTACAACAAACAAGTGAACTATTTCTTATTTCATATCTACCTATCTTTTTGCATTGGTAGATCCAAGCTTACTGTTAATACTCTCAAGCCATTCCCATGAAACCCGAGGAAAAAAAGAAAAAGAAAAAAAAAGAAAAAGAAAAAAACAAAAACAAAAACAAAAACATCATAATTCTATTCCAGAAAATCTCAACATTAATTAATGTTGATGTGGATTGTATGGGAAACACGAAGGTGCTTTACTTATCCATGTAATGGCCAGCAGAACAAAGGGACACAAGTTTTGCATTTTCCATGAGTCAACGGGAACATTTACATTAATTTTAGTAGACTGGGATCATACTTTGCATTCGTGTTTTCACAAACTATGTTTTAAAGCCTGGTTCTACTGACAGATAAGAGCTTTACAGCTATTTTCAACAGATTTCAACTGAAGCAAGTGAAAATACATGGTGTTTTGTTGGTCAAACACAGTTATTGCTGTTTCACTGGATGACACACTGGCAGATCTAATGGGTACATTTGCAGCACGTTTTTGCAATAGGATTATAGCAATACAGAAAATTGTATATTAAGTCTTTTTTTTCTGGCATCTAACAACTTTAATTGTTAAGTCACCTTAAAAAAAGAAAAAAAAAGTACCTATGCTAAGACAGGTTGGATTTTGGTGAAAAGCAAAGGGAGTGAATGTATTTTGTGGCTAAGATGTCCTTTGGTGTCCCTTTGTGTATTGCAAAATAGAAATCAGAGTGCTGACAATTCAGCAAGAGGCCATGGCTTGGCTATTTACAAGTTTGCTACAAGAACAGCTGCTCTCTTCTACAGAAAGCTCAAATCCCTGAGAACTAAGCTCACAAATTCATAGGACATAATCTACTCCATTGTAAATGCCAATTCTCCCCCGTTCTTAACTTATAACGTGTGGGGGGGAAGCATGCACTTTTCTCCTCTGAATGATAATTTCTAGTTATTTTTCTTCCTTTCTCCTGTATTTATCAGAGAGTAAGAGTGTGCACACAGGTAATTGGCGTAGAGAAGCTACATGGTCACATACTAGCTTACTTCAAGGCAATGTGTTCAGGTGCCGGAAGGACTGGTACTCTGCTGCAAAATGGAGCAAAGACCCAGATCTAAGAAAAATGAACTTTATATAGCCTTTGTTATAACCGTTGTATAACCACCCTAGTTGGAAAACACTTGAAGCATTAAAAAACTGGAGGGGGGTGAACAAGAAACAATACAACAATCTATTTCTATCATAAAGTGTAAATGTGCTTTGGGCTGATTCCATTCAGAGTATGTAGATATTTTCAAGGAATTCGGGACATAAAACCCCATTGAATCTCCTTGAGGGAATTAAAGTCAATGGAAATAAGACACCCTTGTACATTAAAAGATCCGTGTTTAATTCTTATTAGATCTTTTAGAAGACATGAGTCATTTACTTTCTGGGCAAACAAGAATTTTTAGCATGACCTTACTCATGTCCTATAAATGGCATTTGGTAAAATACAAGAAAAATAATTGCAAATTTAGAGATCTACTGCTTAATGTACGTTCTGCTCTCTTATTCTTTCTATAGAATCAGTAACAAAAGTCATGTTTTCAATATGAAACACTAATGAAAACTGCCTTTATCTTTTACATCACTGATAATAAGCATCCTCACTCAGGATATTGTTATGGAAAAAAGTAAGATGTCTGTAAATATTACAAACTTCCTTGCCTAGTACAGGCTAAAACATGCAAAAAAAAATGCTGCACGCCAAGGACCAAATTTGTCACTGACTTGCTACACCACTGACAGTTTTTTTGCCAATAGTATCTAACACTCATTTTTTCATGCTGCGTAGCATTATGCAATTCAAATAACTTATATGTAAATTTTAATATAAATGATATACTCTAATATATGAAATTAAATATAATTATGGATCTGGGGGAAGCAGTTAGAAGAGAAAATAAGGTTTAAACGATGCATTGAATGTGTTTTCAGCAGAGAGCTGAAACAAAACAGAAAGGTTACAAAGTGAAAATGATGGCAACGCCATTTCAGGAAAAGGACTTCTCACAGATAATTAAAAGATTTTGCTAAGGAAGATGAAATCAGTGCCAAATAAATAAAGGGAACCGTTTCTTCAGTGTGTCTATGAAAGAAGTATCTTTGGTTTGCATACTGAAATGAATTTTCATCACCAAATATTTTAAAATCCTAGCTCATGGGGTTGTGTAAGGGAGAAGATGAACTGTGCTGCTTAGCCCATTTCAGGCACTGAAGCAGGGTTCCCACCTGCTGCACTGAGAGGAGATGATGACACACGTGACCATTTCAGGCAGGAGGACAGTGTGGTGGTCACAAGCACAGGTAGGAGAGGAAGAGCAAAGACATGGGCTGTGAATGGGGGGAACGCTGGGGCTCTGAGAAGTCTGAATTCTGGTGAACTCAGTTCAGGAAGAACTGAGTTAAACTTCAGTTTGATAATTCCCATGTCGTAGACTCATACAAAGCCAGGCAGAAGAGAACTCCTGTTGAAAAGCATTGACAACCTTGCCAAATTAGTCTAACCTGTTCTTAATAACCTTCATTTTTCCCACAGCCTCTCCAGGCAAGAGGAGGCTCTACATATCTATCCACACTGTTTGTAGCTTATTTTTTTCTTGCATTTAACTTGAATCCACATCTGAAGGCCATTATCTCTCGGCTATACCCAGAAACACACAGGGCAATTTAACCTTCTCATCTTTGCAGTTACTTTTAAATCCCTTCAAGACCATTTTGTCTCCTAATCATCTCCTCTCCAGATTAAGTGACTACATCGCTTTCAGTATTTTCCTGTAAATCACATTTTTCAGACCTCTGATCAATCCTGTGACTCTGTGTCTTTTGTGAAGTCCAGTAGCAGACAAAATACTCCACCAAAACCATTCACAATGATGAAGGGGCTATATTTTTTTCTGGTATAAGTGCTCAGCGTTATGCAACTATTATTAATGTTATTATTAATCTGTTTTCCCATCATTATATGATTGCACACACCTTTCAAGCACACACAGGTACAAATTATTCAAAACAATATATTACTGATAAAGAAAATGAGAGAGAGAAAATCTATAGTTGGATATAAAGAAAAAAAAATGTATACCAATTATTATTATTGAAACCATTATAAGCACACTTGAGTGATAAAAAAAAATAATCTAGGTAATGTGCTAATATGTTAGCACAAGAAGAGTTAACTATTCAACTGACTTGAGAACACTCGACAGCTTCAGTTCAATGTCCACATCAATGGGAGCTATTACATATCCTGCTGCAGACCATTAGAAGCATGTTGTGAGGACTATACAAAGTCTAGCAGAATTCTGAAAGCTGGGGTAAGGATGCAGGCCAGGCAACCAAGAACTCTTCAATCCCTATTTTTTGACTTCTTATGCCGAAAGATAACTCACAGAGCAACCACAAAGTGGAGAGGCTCCTTTCCCAGCAGAACACTTATCATGTAGGAGCAGAAGTGTTCTGTCACTGTCCCGAGGTCGGAAAGCTCACTCCCGAAGCACCTGAAATAAATGGATACAAAAAGTGTAATTGTCAGCTGTCTGAATCAAGAGTACTAAATAACGTTGATTTTACGGTCTCTGGATCCAGCTGATGTAGGCTGAACCAGTCTCTTCTCACACCACACTCCCATTGGCAGCGGAAGGGCATCTTCCAATTTAGTCTCATCTGAAACTGCTTGATGGAAACTAAAGTACAACGAGTGAAGAGATTTGCTTGCAAAGCTGTTGCACTGCTGATCTGACCTAAAATGTAGGCACAGGTACTAATGTGAGTATAAGGTGTAGGCACAGAACCCCTCTGTCACCTGGCCACCTGATGCAGCTCATGACCATTAGCTTTGACCTTTCCTGAGTGACTTTGGTATTTTGATTCTTCCTAATCGAACAGAACACAGACAGTCTTACAAATAGATAAGCAAGACACTGTCCATGTAGAAGAAAAGCCTGTGAATTTATGTTCAGTAAAGGGGATATAAATTCCTTCCATTAAGGGTCTCCTGTTTTGTTTGTAGTCACCTAAAAAGTCATTATAGTGAAAAGGCAAAGACTTATGCTTTGCTTTTCTTCAGAAGAGAACAGCCTCAGCACTCAACTCCAATCTTTTTAGTCTCCTTGTGTGCACTTAGATATCCTGAAGTGCCTGCCAGAGGTATCCAAACCACAATCTTATCCAGTGAAATCGAAGACCTTGTCTTCAAAATTGCATGGATTTTTTGGGACCTGTCTAACACCCATGACTAAGAAAACAACCTTGGCTGGTTTATGAGAATGAATCATCCCTGAACAAAGCTGGTCATTAAAATGTTTTCATTCCAGGAAGAAAAAAAAAAATCATTTATGCCTGCTGGACAGCCCTAAGTGAAACATGAAGACAAACTGATCAGTGTCAGTTTCAAATTTAAATTGAATTTAAATGTGGCAATCTTCAGAGATCTCTCTGCCTCTGAAGAGATCTCCCGGTTACAAAGCTTCATGACCTACTGCAAGAACATACAATCTAACTTATCTTATCTTTCCACAGTGAGGCCCTAAACCACTGGATTTAGAAGGCACTCAGCCCTCGCTTCTTAGCCATCCACTGGACAACAGAAAGGGGCAGAATGTGGGTGAGAGCAGCCCAGAATGTGGAGACATCAGTTAAGGATTCCTGATCTTTGCCGAGTGACATTTTAAGAGCTAGTGAAAGAATCCTGAAGCGGGGATCTTCTTTCCTAACTGTGAGCTATTGAACCACGCCATTAAGCCTGTATGAGACAGAGGTGGGAGTGGTGTGGAGGTTCACTTGTTTGGAAAAATGAATTCCTTTGAATAAAAGCTAGAGGCAACTTCTCAAACAGGAAAACCTGGACCGTAGGCAGTCAGCTGTCTCCATCCACTCTGATTTTGGCACTTGAGAGAAGGGAGGGAAGCTTACACATTCTGGTAGGTTTTAGGTAGCTCTTTGTGCTCGAGAGGTATTTGGCTGCCTGTTCTGGACATCCAAGTCTGACCAGGAATTCTGCAGCAAGCTTAGGTCTCCCCTTTGGATCCTAGGCAGTAGTCATCTAGTGTTCAGGTCCTAGCAAGTAACCACCCAATTCTATTTTTTTTCCCTGATGACACCCTTGTCTGCTCTTCTGATCAATCTTCCCAGGCTGCTTAATCTCTGCAAACGTAGCAGGGTTAAAAACCAGAAGAAAAATGAGTAAGAAAAGTACGTGAAAATAGCCTGGACTACAGATGGAATGCGTGCAGATTAGCCACATTCTATTTCGTCTCTTTGCAAATCAAGATAGGCTGTGTTTTAAACTTTTCTTTATGGCTGGACGTAGTCAGGACCCCATCAGCACCCTCTGCCCAGAACTGCCAGCAGCTGCTGTACAAGTCCTACCTCCGGTGTTCCTGCAGGAGCAAGCAACAGAGAAAAAGACCTGAAGCCCTACCTTGCCTGAAAAATAATTGCACATTAAATCACACGCGAAAAATGAGAAAAATAAAAATAAAAGCGCCAAACTTATCCTAGCCTTACCAAAATCATAACGCTTAATAATATATATATTTTTAAAGACTTCTCTAGGCTTCCAAAGCTAGTAAAAACTTTGTTAAATCTCTTTTAACTTAAAATAGCAAACCCAGTAAAGCAGGGTTTCTATTATGAAAAGTTTACTCTCCGGCTGAGCACTCGAGTGCCAAATTCCAGCCAGAATCCCACTTTCACAGCCAAATTAGAAACTATAAACTTAGAAGGCAGCGTTTTATGATGGAGCCCTTTGCCAGGCACTTCACTAGGGCTACCAGCTGCTCTAATAATGAGTGAACGTTATTGAAAAATAATAATACCAAGCGTTCAAAAGCGCTAAGAGCAAATGAATGAACGTAGCGCGCTATGTACGGTAAGGAGAGGACAGGCTGAAACTCTCCAACTACAGGTGTGCTCCACGTTGTAAGAGGGTCTCAGTGACTCCGCGGGGTGGGAGCAGCGATCCTGCCTGCGTCTTTGAGACAAGCGGCGTGTTCGGCAACTTTTGCCAGCCTGAAAGCGATGCGGTATCGGTGGCTGATACCTACACAAAGAAAAACGTCAACTTCCAAGTCGGCGTGTGGAAACGCCGGAGAGCACAAACAAAGCCGTGGAAACGCGCTGCGGCTCTCTAAGCACGGCGCGGCGATAGGGCACCGAGGCGCTGAGTCAGCCGCGCACGCAGTCGGAACGATTAGGGGCAGATCGCTATCGGGCTCGCCACCATTCTTCACCTACTTTTTATCTCCTTCGCTCGCCACCCCATTGTTAAGCTCAAATCAAAATTAGGAGGAAAGGAGGCGGCTTCCTCGAAACTCGCTTTTAAACCTGGCTTTGAAATAAAGCAGCTTCTAAAGCGTGGCTGTCCGGGAGCTCAGGGCGTGGGGAGATGCTCGGGGTGGGCGATGGGTGCTACGGAGAGGGACCCCGCAGGGGCCGAACGGGTACATCCCACGCGGGTACGGGGGAGATGCTCTCACCCCGAATACTTCAGAAAGCACTCGGGTCTCGCTCGGTGGAATACAGCGCTGTATTCTGGAACGTCTTGCTTAGCGATAGCGCATCCGCTCGTTTTCTTCCCCCGATAACGGAGGGAAAGATCGCGCCCTTGAATTTGCGTGCGTCAGAAGTGCCGGGTCAAAGGCAGGCAAATCCCATGACCCACGATCGGGTGGGCAGCGTGTCGATAACGCCGCGTTATCGCAACCGTTAACACCTCGCCCAGCTACGGCGGCGGCGTAACCCACCCGGAGCTCAGCCTCACGGGGCTCCGCTCCCCGTCGGGGCTCGGAGGTCACCGAGGCATCTCCGCCGCCCGGCTCGGAGCGGGACCGAGCGGAGCTCCCATCACTTCGTGCTGCAGAAATAACCGCGTGGGTGTATAGCTTAGGAGCCAGGCGTTACCGCCCGGAGTCGGGAGGGAAAAGGCGCTTTGGTAGCGAGAGCTTCGAATGGAGCGTTTCATTTGCAAATGGAAAAATATCCGTGAGCCGCTACGGAGCCATTCGAAGCTTTCGGTCCGTGTGGTAATTCAGGACTGAGGGGCGAAGGCTCCGCGCCGCAGCCGACCCGAGGGCTGCCAGCGGCGGACACCCGTGAGGTGGGCGCTGACATCGTGCCGCGTTGGAACGGGCGAAATAGGAAGATCGCTTCCCCATCTCAAACGAGGGCTGAGCACAGCGCTCCCGATCCCGGGCCGCCAACTGCTGACGGCCCGCGCCCGTCTCCCACCTCCCGCCAGCGCCGCTCCCCCACGGAGCCCGAACGCCCGCGGGTACTCCGCGCTGCTGACGGCCGCTCGGAACTTTGGCCACGGCTGCGGGCCCGTGAAAGAGTTAATGGCGCGTCCCAGCCGGCGCTTCCCCATAGCACGGCGGTCAGTCAGAGCCGGGCTGCGGAGCGCCAACAGGGCGAGCGGGTCGGCTCTGACCGACGGGGCGGCCCCGTGCGGGCGGCGCGGGGC
>NC_034409.1:144143907-144221929 GCF_002078875.1 Numida meleagris
AACACATTCATGGACGGCAGAAGAGAGCTGACGGAGTGCACGGAGCCCCCGATCGCTGCGTTTCGTGGGTTCCCGGTGCCGCTGCCCGGTGTCTGCTTGGCGTCACCCCGCTTTGCACCCGTGCCGTGTGTCCGCCGCCAGGAAATAGTTTGGGATGCGTTCCTGCAAGCGCGTTTCGCGGGGTTCCTCGTGGTGACGAACGAAAGCCCGACGGCTCCTATGACCTTGCCCTTCCTATTGCCCGAAATGGTGTTTTCGGGTGGAGCGCCTGGACGCCGCTCTGCAGCGGGGGACGGAGCGGGACGGAGCGGGGACGTCGGGGCGCGGGGAGCGGAGCCCGGCACCGCTCCGCAGCTCTCGGCCGCTTTTATGCGCGTCTGTGCGTGTGTATCGACACCTACGTATATAGATATCTCCTCTTCCTTTCCTCCAGAGCGGCTGCTCGCATTCTCAATTGCGACAATAACGGCGGCTCCCGAGGAGATGCCCTCCAAATCGGCGCTCCCCTCGGAACTGAGCTTAAAAAGTGGAAAGTTGGGGAGCTGAGCGGAGCCGCCCGTCCGTGTGACCCCGATTCACTCATTAAAGCGATCCCGCTTTTGTTATTCCCCCAGCGCTTCGCAATATTATAAGTTAATTCATATGGTTCTGAGCGATTATGCAAAACTAATTTGGACTGTCCAGGGGTAATTATCCCTGACACGGTTAATTAAATCCTTTCAGGGCTCCGCCGTTCCCTTTTGTGGCAGCCCATCACTTCTCAACACGGAACTTCCTGCCGCTTCCCTGGAAGTCGCCCCAGCCCTAAATCTCCGTGACCTCCCCGCTCTGCCCCGCAGCCCCGCACGTTTCCTTTTCGCCTCCCCCGCGCTGGAGGTAACCGGGCCCTCCCCGGGACACGAAGGAGGCTCCCGAGAGAGCTCCCCGCTAGCGAGGCGGGCCGGGCCGCTCGTCCCTCCTTCTGTAGCGTTTAATTATTAACGTTACTATCGCACTATTTGTCTTTTACTCTCCCCAGAGCCTGCCCCGTCCCGCAGACTTCCTGCCCCTCGGGCTCTCCCGGTGCCGTTCTCCGCCTCCGGGCGCGGGCTCCGAGTGCGCCGCGCTGATTTGCGCCACCCGAGAACCTTTGGCCGGGGACAGACGGCTCCGGGACGGGCTCCGGCCGCACCGACGGGAACGCGGCCCGCGGCTCCGCTGTCCCCCCCCCCCGCCCCGGCCGCCGTCCGAGTGCAGTGGAAAGTTTGTTAATGTCTGCCCCCTGCTTCTTCTCACCCAGCCCGGTGCGTCCCAAAGGTCAGCACTTTCCTTTTCAAGGACTGATATTATTAATTCGCTGACAATTTCCCTCTCTCTCTCTTCCCCCCCCCCCCCCTTCTCCCTCTTTCTCTTTTCTCTCTCGCAGAGGGGGAAAAAAAAAAGAGAAGGGGGAAATGGTGAAAAGAGCTTTTCTTCTTCGTCTTCTTCTCCTTCTTTTTTGTCCTGCAGTGGGAGCGTTTAGACAGTCGAGGAGGTTTTGTCCGCGAACAAAACCCGGGGTTGGGAGGTTTTGTGAGAGCGTTGTTTGTTGAAGTGGAGCTAAGAAAAAGCGGCGGCTTTCTCCTCATTGTGAGGAAACCAATCAGCGGTATTTGGAAAACTGTTAGCATTGTGCACTTCTTCTGTGCCCATTGTGAGGCGTTTCTTTTCACAAGGTTTTTTTTTCAGCCGCTCCAGCTGGCCAGAATGAATGGCGGTGCGATGTGTACACGCTTTGTCCCTCCGGCCCTTCAAGTAGCCCCCATTGAATAGACTGAGTTGACACTGCATGACAGTGAAACAACATAATAAAAAATACATGAGCCCCTGAATGGGAGCAGGCGCATAAATAAATAAAATGGGTGACCAAAACTGGATAAACTGAATGACAAAACGGTGAAAGGGGAACAAAAAGATATTTAACACGCTAGATTAGCATTAGAATGCAATCTACAAGGCAGAACAATTGATGAATAGGTTTACCGGCCAAGAAAGAAATGGACTAAATGCCCTTTGAATAGATACGCTTTTGGCGAGGGCTTTGAATAGATATGCTTCTTGCGGGGCTGAATGGGAAAAGGTAAAGATGGAGCTATGCAAATGGCCGAGAGAGTGAGGGAACTTTTATATGTCTTAAAAAAAAAAAAAAAAAAAAAAGCACGCACACCAGGAAAGAATGCCGGCGCAGGATGTTTACTGAAGCAATCATTGCCATTATTAGCGTTGTCTCGGAACAGATAGAGATCGAACAGGTTGGGGATAAAACAGAGCGGCGCTAATTATTTTCCTAATGAACGGTCTTTTGCCGGTGAGAGGGAGGAAAAGGAAAGGAGAGGAGAGGAAAGTTGCGCACAAGTTACTCTCTCCCCCGCAGCCAATTACCCAGCGCTGGGAGCACCTTCCCCTGCCCCGGGACCTCTCTGCCGAGCCAGCTTAGCAGCGGTGCCGGGAGCCCCGGGGAGCGGAGCAGGGGGGAAATCTCAGCCCCCCCTCCCCAGCCCTCCGCATCACCTGCGCGCTGCCCGCGCTCGGGGGAACGGCGGCCGCGTGCTATTTGCGCGCTGCGGGCTCGTACCGGGGCTCCCGCAAACTCTCCCGCTCGGGAGGAGGTGGCACTCGGGAGGGGGACGAGAGTGAACGGGCGCTGCCTTCCGCCTCCCCTTCCCCTCGGCCGCCGCAGCGCTGCTCCCGTCCCTCCCGAACGTCCATCGGCTCCCGGTGCCGGGACACTGAGGCACGGAGCAGGGCAGGGACGCGCTGTAAACACCTCGGTGCTTTTTTTTTTTTTTTTTTTTTTTTTTTTTTTTTTACAGACCCCTTTTATTATCATATTACCAGGGGAGTATGAAACATACGGCGTATTACTCACCCTATGCCTGCAGGCAGAGAATTCTCCTATTGAAATCAACCAGTATAACCAGATTTCTTATGGGAAATTACAGAGGACATCTTCAAACTCTTCTCACGGAAATATATTACTGGAATGTCAGACTCAATCCAGCGTTTCCCTTTTCTCCCCCCGCTCCCTTCCCAGTTACAACAAGTCGCTGGCCATTTCCAGCTGCGGGGCTCAGATCCTTCGGGGCGTCCGTCGGGCACACGCCGGCCGGCGGCGAGGGCCCAGCTCCAGCCCCTAGAACACCGGCGGCGGCCCAGGGAAGTGCAAAGGGGAGGGGGGAGAGGACTCGGGAAGGACAATGGGGCAGGAGGTGTCTCGTCCCATCCCATCCCGTCCCATCCCATCCCTTCTCGTCCTATCCCATCCCGTCCCGTCCAATCCCATTCCATTCTATCCGATCTCGTCCCGTCCCATCTCGTCCCGTCCCGTCCCGTCGGGGCACCCCTCCTCTGCCCTCGCCCTCCCACCGCGAAATGGAGACAAAAGGGACGGAGCTGATAGCAGCTAAATGCCACCGAGCAGCGCAGGGGGAATACCGCCCTCCCTCTCCCCACCCCCCACCCCCCCACACACACACCTGCGCTCCCCGACAGCGGTACCCGGGTTCAGCAGAGAGGGAAAAAAGGCTCTGAAGGCAGAAAAGAGATCCCTGGAAGAGAATAACATATGTGCCTGGATTGTTCAACTTTTAATAAGTTTTAGGACTAATTCCAAAAGCGGCAATGATTCCCGATCAAATTATTCCCCTGGAAATGCTCCTACACGTTCTTTTTTATTAAGATTTCTTTGGCTGCCAGAAATGAAATACGAGACGCACGAGATAAAAAAAAGTAAAGGAAGGGCCTCAGCAAATTCTTATCCTTCTTTTTGTTGTTGTTGTTGTTGCTGCTGCTGTTGTTTCGGAGGGGAGGAGGCGGGCGGAGGACGGAGCGGTGCCGCCGCTGTCCCCCGTCCCCCGTCCCCCCCCGCCGTGAGCCGAGCACCTCCCGGCGCACCCCGAGCTCGGCCCGCCCGCGGGCTGCGCGCCGCTCCGTGCGGAGGGCTCCGGGGCCGTGAGGACATCGCCTGCTGCCCCCCGCTGCCGCCCGGTGTGGGGCTGCGCGCTCATAGCGGCCGGGGGATGGCTCACCTACCCGGTGGCTGTTAGCCGCTTATTAACGCGTCTTAATAACCCGAATTGTCTCTGTAGCGCAGAGCTCGGGAGTAAGAACCATTAAATCTGTTCGTGTTTTAAGAGGGATCAAGCCTGAACCGAAATCAATTAGCGCCGCAGACAACACCGAGCCCTCCTGCGGACGAGTGGCACCGCGCTGCCGGCGTACCTCGCTCGGTGATCGCCGGGGCCGGTCCCGCTCCTCCCGACATCGGCTCTCGCCGGGCACAGCCCCGGCACCGAGAAGCCCCCGGGTCCCGGCTCCCCGCACCCACCGGGGAAAGCCCCCCAGCCACCTGCCACGGATGCTACCTCCCCCACGTGTCCCCCTGTCCCCGTGTCCCCGTGTCCGGCCCGCCGAGGCCACCCATGGGAACCGGGTGGAGCTGCGATCAGAACCCCCCGGGTCACGGGGATGAGTCTCCGGGTCCTGGCTACGGGGGGGTCCCACCTCCTGCTCCGCGGGGATCTGCTCCACGGGCGGTTTGCTTTCTTATCTCGCGTTATGCACTTCTGGAGGGAAACACAGACACGGTCGGGTGTGCGGAGCTCCGCTAAGAGCTTCTCCACAGACCCTGATTGACCTCGTTACTGTAATGACTGAAGAATAAAGGTATGTTTGCCATTTGCCTTCGCGGCCTGAATATTCTGCGTGCAGGATGCTTCTCATCAGCTGGATTTAATAACCAGCATCCCAGCACTCACGCGTCGCAGGAAGCAGCGTTGCTGGCCGGTACTCGCCAAAACGTTTTGTGTAAACGGTGCCCGTATGTCTATATTTGCACAAATCAGGCGATATGGTCACACTCGGATTCCTTCACTAAGAATCTGTAATATTATCACGGCTATTTTACTGCATTTTAAACGTAACGTCGGCAATTTAAATAGAAAAAGCCCCAAATGTGTAAGTAGTCAGAGAGCAACTGCAGCAGGTTTCTGCTGGCCACAGGCAAACACACCGGGGAAACGCTGCAGAGGGAGAAGAGCGGAGCGAGCACGGATCTCACCAGGATCAGGCTTTTCCCCAACTCCTTTTTTTTTTTTTTCTTTCTTTTTCCGCTGATGCTTTGCAATAAATTAATTAAAGTTTGGGCTCCGAGCCCTTCCGAGGGTCATAAATCCCGGTGGGAACGTGCTCCCTCTTGAAGTTGCACCTGGATCACTCACTCATAGGAGGGTGTTTTTAATTCGTGTCTAAGTTCCTTTCTGCTCAGTACGGAGAGAAGGTGAGGAGGACAGCGGATTGCAGGAGCATTTACTCTTCAATTCACATCTCCTAAGATGGTTCGGAATGTCCCATTTCTGACATGAGCCAATGGCAAACGTAGCTCCTGGGTGACCGACGGGGACACGCTGCTTAAGGGTCGCTAACCAAAGCAGTTGTTGAAGGCACATTTACAGGTTTTCTGATGTTTTCCTCTCACACACTCGATGGCAATTTCTGTTACAACGCATACGATGTACCCAAGGCTCAGTCCTTCCAAACGAGCGGAATATTTTACCTGTAAATCGTAACAAGGGAAATGTTCTCTCCTTTCTGAAGGATTTAGGTAAAGGATTGCAAGATTTTAGGGAAGGCGTGCTCTTTGCAAGACACTGGTTCCCCCAAGTCCTTTCACATTTCAGCAGCCCACAGCTTGCTCTCATCCTCTTCACACTCTCTGCAGCCACACTCTTCAGTATCTTTTGTGGGTTTTTGGTTTTTTTGAGGACATATTTTCCAGATCCATTTCCCCTCTCCTGGGGAAGACTTCCTTCTTCCGCTCTCTTTTCCTTCCCTCTCCCCTCTGTGATGGCTCTAATGGAGACAGCTTCATTGCCCCCTTCCAACACAGCAGCACGGAACATCCTTTGCTCCGGTCTTGTCAAAGTGCCTGATCTTGATTTTTAACACGGCAGCATTAATTCAGCACAGCTCAGAGCAAAATCCTTGATTCCCAGGTTTCAGGCATTTTCTTCCACTCTTCTCCCTTGCTTGATATTCCTGCTTACATTTCTGAGCCTTGGCCTCTTCTCCTTCGCGTCCTTCAAACCCAACTCTGGTCAAGTTATGCATCATTTAGATTCCTGAAAATTCTGTTTTAAAATGTATTTTGTTTCTCTACGTCCTGTTATAATGGTGCATGGGTCTCCTTTACATCTGACCACCTCCTGCTGTGCTTTCCCTCTTGTCTCCATGCAGATTTCAAGTTTCAACCCAACCACTGTGCTGGCATTACCCCATCTTTCTCCTTTACCTACACGATTGCTCCACGCGCTTCTGCCTTTGTTGTGCTTTTGATACCATCTCCATGGCCCATTGATCCCAATGCCTCCACCAGCACTCCAGCTCTTCCCAGAGCACTAACTTTATGTTTCAGGAGCTCCCAGTGAGGTTAGCTATGTACTGCCCTCCTCCTACCATCTCCTTAACGAGAGGTTGCACAGCAAGCACCCAACAAGAGCAAGGCAGCTGCGGGGCTGCACGGCTGCCCTCCTGCTCTCATCCTGCTCGCATGTTGGGTTGTCTGTTGTCTTGTGTCATGCCTGCTGGCACCAGGGTGTACCTTAAGCTGTGTGCACAACTGGCTGAAGAATATCATTTTCATCACTCAGGACTTAAAATATACATGCACACGTGCCTGATCAGGATTTATTTTACGTGTATTTACATGTAATGTCTGTACATATACATACCTTACATTTCAGGCAAAAATATTTTGCACAGTCTGGACATAAATTGCTTTTAAAATGGCAAAATGTAACGTCTCCAAATAAAATTTGTACTTTGCATCCTGCAGTTAATGATGTAACCACTCTTCTTTCATGCGTTTTCTGCAATGCACCATCACCAGGCTCCTGTGGAAACTCCCAGCACACATCTGTGGGACTATTTCCAGCAGCAGAGGACCCCAAGCCACCACCCTACAGCCAGGGCTGAGAATCCCACCTGCACTGGGTGACTTCTTAAGGACCATCCATTTACAGGTCTCTTGGGCTCCCCGCAGCACCAGGTGACAACTGAGCTGGGGATGGCTTCACATCAGCCACTGCTGGGACCCGAGGGCCATGGCTGGTAGGATGGAAGCTCTCCTATTGATGATTGCCTGGAGCCAGCAATACTGAAATCTAAAACTGTGGCCCTTGGGCAGTGCGTGCTGATGGTTGCTCAGAGGTGATGGGGCTGCTGACGGGGCTGGAGTGATGCGTAGGCCCTGTCTGGGGCAGGTCCACCTGTGTATCCAATGGGCCTTTAGACAGACTCATCTGCATCACGTCTCAGCCACTGACCCTTGGGGACCACACCCCAGAGCAGACCTGCCAACCTCTATGTCCCAGCGACAGCGCTTTCAGGGCTGAGCTCCAGGGAAGGTCCACCAGCGATATCTCTGGGATCCCCTGTGGGGGACAAGTCTTCCCCAGGATTCCACATTAGCTCTGAGGAGCAAATATTCATCCTCTGTGCTTGCAGCATCTTTGGTGTGAGGGGACCACAGGTGAGGTGCTGACATGAGGCACTGGCCACAGACCATACAAAGTCCATTCCCATTACCAAAGGTACAGATGGCAGCTCCTTCCCAACTTAAGATTGACACAAGTGTTTTCAAGGTATTCCTACCATGGACCTACGCACCATCTCAAATCAAATGTTGTCTTGCACCCAGATTCTTGGAGAGGGAGGCTGAGACTGAGCCTGGATTTAAGGCAAATTCAAGACAGCAGTGAGACAGAAAACGGAGGGTATGAGATTCTTCAGGTGGACCAAGGCACGGAGACTCAGCTCTGATCTGAATGGGAGGATGCAGCCTCCTGTCGTAGAGCTTCAGAACAGGTACAGAGGCGATAGACGCTGGGGGGAAAGGGAGACAGATCTCCCTTCAAGAAATCATCACTCACATAAGCACATATTCCACCACTGTGACAATTCAACTTTACTCACTTCCTCTGGTTTATCACGACACGCCCCTTGGTGATTCTGCAGGACATACCCATTTCATACCTGCATGTTTTTAGCAAGTACAAAGAAAGTCTTCCTCAACATCAGTGGTCACAGCAGCGAGCTCTGGTCATCACGCTGTTACTCAAAGGAGCAACAGATCCATGGAAAACAGGAACCTTTAGAAATACATGTGCTGCATCCAAATGTTGGACTTTACACATTTTTTTTGACATCACTGACACCAGCGTGAACAGAGAAGGCACAAGCAGGTGCAGTGTGACCAAATCTGGAGGACTCTTCTCTGGACCCAGCACCAGTGGCAATGTCCTCCTGCTCTGTCCATGTGTCAGTGTACAGCTGTTCACCGGCAGCTCCAGGGTGAGAATGTTTCCATGGAGTTACACATTTTGAGTGGAAATAGGCATTATTTTTATATTATTTTATCTACTTTTTCAATATTTGCCCAGAACTTTTCTGTGGGTGGGAACACTGATGGTTTCTATATCTGACTGATAAGATCAGGCTTGTGCTGGAGCCTTCCCCCACCGGAGGCACAGACCGGGCTTCCCTCCCGTGCCCAGTCACTGTTAGCATGACAAAAGGCTGCGAACCCATCTTTCCCTCAGCCAGATATCACTGAATTTGGCCAAAGAGATAAGCGATTTTTAAGAAGAGACCACCAGAGAGCCCTACACAAGCACACTGCGTGGTGGTACAACATTTTCCCCATTAGGAAACCAGCCTAAAAATCACTGTGCATGTCCACGGGATGAAAAAGCTGCCAGGGATGGAAAGAAAAATTCTCTGGGTATCAGCACTGATCTGGTTGAGCTTGAGCACTTTTTGTAATAGATTCATTTAAAGCTGGATATTTGGCAGAGCTAGGCTGGGGACAAGCTTCTGTGAGCTGCTGTGGGGCTGCAACTCAAGGGCACTGTGATGTGTCCCAAATCCCCCTGCTGCTCACTGGCAACGAGGGGGAATGGATTTAAATGAAAAGAGGGTAGATTTACGTTAGACGTTAGGAGGAAATTCTTCACGCAGAAGGTGATGAGGCACTGACACAGGCTGCCCAGAGAAGCTGTGGATGCTCCATACCTGGAAGAATTCAAGGTCAGGTTGGATGGGGCCATGGGCAGCCTGATACTGGGTGGCAGTCCTGCCCACTGCAGGGCTGTTGAAACAGGTGGAACTGATTGGGCTGGAAGGTCCCTTCCAACCCAGCCCAACTCAAACCAACACAAGTCAATCCAACCTAACTCAACCCAACCATCCCAACTCAACCCAGTCTGCGATCCTGTGGAATGTTGTGCAGGACACGCTGCCTTCCCAAGATGCGATGGGCAGAGTCACCCCAGGCTCAGGGAACTCAGCCCTAGGCTAAAGTCTCCCCCAGGGCCCAGACCGCCCCCTCCCCACCGTGCTCAAGGAGCCCCCAGGCCCACACGGGGCCCCACTGCAGCTGCAGCAGGAACGGGAAGCAAGGAGCCGCATGGACAGAGGTTGGCGGGGTAATGAGCAGCCTTATCGGCTCCGGTATCTGTACAAGTGCTTAGATGACTTTTTAATTGTGGCTTAATGCGTTTAATTATGACAACTCTTGCCCATTTTCAAGTGTGATGTATTAATATTACAGATCATTAACATTGCTAAATTACTGTAATGACACAGAGTCCTCGGTGTCCCAGTTAGAAGGCAGAAAGCCCTGCTTTTCTCATTTGGCTCCTTTGTTATTCGCTTATAGGAAATTCACGCACGATCCTCGAGTCATTAAAGCACGCAGGAGAGGCTGCTGCCTCCTTATTAAATTATTGATAGGGAAAATCCCCCTTGTACAAGTTCCTGAGCCGACGCCCGAGCTCTCGCTGCCTTCCCAGCCCCACTCCACGGCTGTGAAGTTGGCGAGCCCAGAGCTCGGCGGGCCCCCCTCCCCTCGTCCGTAATTAGAGCAGCCCGCATTTAACATCTGCAAAATAGTCATGCTTATAAGGGATGAGAAATGCGAGTTGTTCCGTTCTGTTTGCGATGGTCGGGACCGTTTTAATCTCTTAACTTCAATATATGTCCTCTAGCGGGCTGTACTTCTTGGATTTCATTTCTAGATCCTTAAGGCTGCGTCTATCTGTCAAACAGACATAATGAATTTAAAGTGCTAATGCCTAGAAGACCAGGAAAAAAAAAAAAAAACACTGAAACATATCCTCGGTTGATTAAATTACCACCTCTAGCTACGTTACCTCCTTATGTCCAAACAGATTTCCCTTTTTACTTACCAAGTACCGGATCTGGGAGATGTGGAAGATGTAATTTCATGGTCAAAAATAACTAAATAAATCACTAACTAAATAAAAGCGCCCGGCAAACCGGCGCTACATACGCGCGAGTGCCTCCCCCCAACCCCCCCGCTTTCTCCCACGCCGTCCCCGTCCCCACACCGTGTCCCCATCTGACGGCGCTCCGCGGGCACCGGGCCGCTGTGTCCCGCTCAGGAGGGGCAGCACCAACACCGACCCCCGTCCGGTCCCGGTGCCGGTTTGTGCGCCGAACCCGGCGACGATCGCGTTGGCTGAGCCGCGGCGCTCGGAGTACGGCACGGAGAGGGAGTTGGGGGCTGGGGGGGGGGGGGAGAGGAGGGGGCCACGACAAAAAAAAAAAAAAAAGGAAGATACATTGTTGGATAAACAGCTTCTTCTAGGTAAAAAAAAAAAAAAAAAAAAAAAAATGAATGGGGCCGTGCGGATGGATCCGGAGACACAATGGGAAGGGGGTGGCGAAAAGCAACGGGGGGAGAGAAAGGTAAAAGTGAACAGAGGGGAGAAAAGGAGAGAAAAGAACAAAATGTAAATGAGTGAGACAAAAAAGCAAAGGGAGAAAGAAAGGAGAACAAGAGGGGGAAAGAAGTAATATTTTCCTTGATAAAAATGCACAAAAGGGAAGATGAACTTTGTTCTTTTTCTCTTTCTCCTCTCCTCTCTCTTTCTGCTTTTCGCCTCGCAGCACGCCAGCCTAAGCTGAGAGCTGTAATGTCATTAAATTGCAAATGCTTTTTCATTTCCGACACACACTGTTTACTTATCTGGCAAAAACATATGTTGGAAGGAATCCGTTAAATTCTGCCCATTGCCTTGGGTAAAAGTGCAATGGAAACGGACCCACTGAGCTTCTTCTTTCTTCTTCTTTTAGCACTTCCCTTATCTACAAGACTGCTTCGCAGAAAACTGGCTAGTTCAATGAAAAATGAAGATACAGCGGGAGATTAGGGAAGAACACTGAGCAAAAAATTCCTGGAGAGAGGGTCACTCCATTGCAAATGATTTCACTCCTCTAGATCTGCATAAATTACTATTTTTAAGGCATCTCCAAAGTCTGTATATTTTTCTCACTCTGTCAAACATTTAATTTCACGCCCCGTGTTCTGAATATGCTAAAATGCATATCTCTGATGCACCTTTAAGCCAGAAAAACGAATGCAAAATTGAAGATAAAATGATGTGATTTGCACTACAAGCCTATTACTTGAGGTATTTACATATAGTTTACCTCTGCAGTTCTGAGAATGATTTATTAAAAAAAAAAATCTGGATTAAGCTCATATAAATATGTATAAATCTTTGTTTAGAAAATAGATTTTGCAGCTGTTGTGTCAAAAAAAAAAAAAAAAGTTCTTTAAGATGCTGTGGAGAATTTTTCTTTCAGCGTGCGTTAAAGAAGAGGGGAAAGGAGGAAAGGGCAGCGCCTGGCACCGCGCTTTGGCGGGGAACGCGCACGTTCGGGATTTTTCTGAAGCCCCGCTTGCTCCCCGCGCTCCCTCCTCAGCCTCCCGGCCGCTTCCTCAGCCTCAGCCCACCCGCTGTGGGCTGCGCGCCGCGTTTCCCGAGCACGGAACTCAGGTGTATGGAGAAAAAAATAAAAAAATGGCAAAACAGAAAAAAGCCCCAACTCCACCCAAAGGGACGCGCGCCCCAAGGAGGCTCATCAGCCCGCTCCCCCCGCCGTCCCCGGAGCGCGCCCCGCTCCCAGCCCCGCTCCGCGCCCCGCACCACAGCGCCCCCCTACGGCCGCGCGGCCCCGCTCCGCGCCCCGGCTCCTTCCCGCCCTTCGCAGCGGTGAGGGGGAGCGGCCGCGGGGCTCGGAGCTCTCCTCCTCCTTGTCCGCCCGATGCGTCCTTTTTCGGGTCGAGGTGAAGTCCAACCGGTCTGCAGCGCCGCTCGGGAGCTCCTCCCGAGCCCGGGACGCTGCGGCCACGCTTGGCGACGTTGACCTAAACCAAGTTCTGAGGGACTTTATCTTAAGACACTGCCCGAATTTTACTTATGTGCGGCACATCAGAGACTTTTAGGTAACTTCAGGGTCATGCAGAAACAAAACCTGGGCTCTGCACCAAGCCTGAGTGGCAGCGCTCCCTCAGAGGCACGGTGCTTGGTTTTCTCCCCTGACCCCATCACCCCACTGCCACCTCTGGAGCAGTTCCTGCTGCTGGGTGGCAGCTCTGTCCATCCATCCTCTGTCTGTCCGAGAACGGTGAGTCTGCTGCTTGCACCCATGCAGACGAGGGTTCGCTCCCATGCAGGCAGGAAGGTGAGAACCCCAAGGTGTTGTTCTCCAGTGAGCTGTCCCCCCTCAGCCAGGGCCTGGAGAACCACTGCTCACTGCTCCTCCCAGCTTTGTGTCAGGGCTTTGGGCCCACACCGTCATTGCTACACCAGAACAAGGGCTCGGACCCCTTTAGAACAAACCAGGAGAGCTGCCGTTTGCCGGGCAGGGATGGGACAAAGTGAGATTTCTGCCACATGAAGGTCTGTTGATGCACCGTGACCCACAGCCCAGCAAGGTGGCCCTGCACTGCGGGCACAGCTGGACACACACAGGGTGCTGCCAGGAACCAAAGCTGCTCTATGGAAAGGGGAAGGAACGTGACCAAATCATGGCACCGAGCAGCTGGCAAAGACAGCCCCAGGTACCCCAAGGGGACCAGACGCTCTCTCGTCCTGCTACTTCACTGAGCAAAAAGAGTGGCAGGAGCAACAGAGGGCCGTGCTCCTTGGTTTGAGATACAGCACTCCTCCATCCCTCCCTGCTCTGAGGACCAGTGCCACTGCCTGCTTGGCCTGGTAGGGCTCAGCAGAGCTGCCTGCCCTCAGCACAGAGGTGAGATAAGCAGCTACCAGGGAGGGGCCTGGGGACACGACTGCATGGGAATCAGTGACAGGGAAGTCACAGAAATCAGATACGCACAGCTCCAGATGAGGAAATTCTTGACTGAGTTTGTTGGCACTGCTCACCTTTGTGCCCTTGCACAGTATCGGTGTTCCCTTCCCTGATTCCCTCTCTATGAAACAGGAGCAGCATGGCCCTGCTGCTGAGCGCTGCCTGGGTTTTCCAAACCCAACCCAGCTGCTCTGCATTACCTCCACACAGCATTACCTGAACATACAGATTGTGATCACTGACCCCCCGGGTCTCTCGCGGCTGCTGCAGGCTGTCACAGCACGGATCTGAGCTGCGGGCAGCGCTGCGCGCGAGGAACCTTCCCTCTGGTTTCTGAGAAGTGGTTACAGCACACGTGCACCAGGCACTTTTCAAAGTCAAACAGATCTGTTCATTTTTATTTTCAAAATACCAAAGCAGTAAAATCATGTAATTGAGTAATCACTTGCCAAATTTCCTTTTTTTTTTTTAATCTAATCTATTTTGAGTTACATGAGAGCCAAAATGCAAATTAAACTGGTAAGGTTCCAAGATTTTTTTTTTTCCTTTTAGAAAACACAATTTAAGGTACTCATAAGTAAGAAAATTTAAAAAACCATTTGTTTCGTATGCTGTAAACTTTGGAAAGCAAGTTCCAGCCTGAAGTAAATTTTCATAGGTAATAGGTTAAATAGAAGTCTTATGTAAATGTTGATCTCTGCCTAACAGCCCCGCTTTAAAAAATCTGATTTGGAAATAACTCCATTGTTTTAAAGGAGGCTCACATGGTCAGAAACGAGGCAAAAAAGTATCCATTCTAGCACTGCATACCTACATTCTTTCAGCCCTAACTGCTGAGTTAAAGAAGAGATTCCTGGGATTGCTCATTTGCAGTCTCCCTCAGCTTGTTTGCCGTTGTTGCAGCATTAAAGCCAGGCTGACCAAGCCACCCAGGCACATTACTTGGCTACAAGGTGAGAAGGATCCTCTCCATTCTAACACAGCCACATGAAGACTTGCATCTCAGCAGACATTAGAACCCACTACTTCAGGAGTACCCACTGTGGGTGACTGCAGCTCAGTCCCTCCCTCTCTGCACACAGGCAGACCTTGCGAAGAGCAGCACCACCTTCTTGGTTGCCTTCTACCACAATGCTGCCATCTGTTGAAAAAGTGGCAGCCGCTCAAGCTATGGCTGTCTCCATCCTGCTTCTCTCCTAACTGCTCCACCCAAAACTAACCCGACACTACTCTTGAAAAAGGGCCTTAAAAAGAAGGCACAGGCCAATTCACAGCATGCAGAAAGTAACAGAAAACATACAGAAGACATGGCAGGCGGGAGCTACTAGGCTACAGTTTGCAGAAGACCATCTGACCTCACTGCTGCCCTTCCAAAGGGGATCTTAGCCCCCTTTATCTTGCCTGTCCTACCCCATCCCCTGCATCATCGGTGTTCATCAAATGCTGGTGAGCTGGTTCAGTGTGCTGAAACCATGGAGAACTAATCTGATCTGCCGCTGCTGCTGAAGACTGAGTTTTCTACCAGCGTAACTCCTTGGCTTCATCTCGCTCAAACTGCTAGGTGACAGCCAGCACCACTTCAAGGGAAGAAACAGCAAGCCAAGGGGACAGGGACGCTCATTTCTGGCAGTCAAGAGCCCACATTAGCTGCAATGTCAAACCACACCCTCAGGTCTCTGATGGCTAGAGAGACTAAAGTCATGGTGGAGAGGGCAAGGGAGAGACAGGAAAAGCGTGAAATCAAAACAGACCAAGGATAAAGAGAATACGCATACTAGATGCAAAGTAGGGGCTGGACTGTGAGCGTTGATCGTGGGAACAGATGGAGAGATAGAGAAGTGACACCCATTACACTCAAGATCATGTGTGAGAGAGGGGAAAGGGGAGAGAAGAGAGTGCGGTGGGAGAGGCAGAACTCTGTAAGACTGGAATTTTTTTTTTTTTCTAGAAAAGGATTTCAGAAAAATGAGAATGGGAACTTAGTGTTGACTAGAAAATCAGTCTAGTCGCAATTCACCGCAGTTAAAGAACAAGGCCTTGGAAAACACCTTGACGCTTTCTCTCTTTGGACATTTCAGGATCGCCTGCCCCTTGTACGTTGAACAGTCACGCAAAAAAGTGTTAACAGGTAAAATGTAGTATCAATTTCAGCCAGCCCAATCATCACGAATAGTAACGTGTAAGAAGTACCAGGCATAGGCATGGCATCGCACAGAACAAACTAGAACCAAGTCATTTCCCATTCTGTAGAGGACCGATAAGCAAACAAAAAGATTTTGCTGCTTCTGTAGCTCTCCATTGGCACAGGAATCAGAAAAGAATATTCATTACATCTGACTATAAATGTTTGTCTTGTGTGGGAGGTCTTAGTATAGTAATATGTATTAGAAACTTGATATTTTTCCAATCAAGCCTTTCCACGTCCATTTACATGCATTTAATTGTAAATATTCATTTTTCCTACCTGAAGCACTTTAAATAAAAGTACAATCAACATACCCTACGGAGAATGGGAGCGGATAGCTTAGAGGACTTGTGTGAGCTGGAGCTTTGTTCCAACCTCTACATCACTGGTTCCAGTGCGGCCGGGGTTGGGAGCTATGCAACACTATCACTGCGCCCAGCGTGTGGGGGGTCTTGTGGGCTGAACTGGTGATCTCACTCCCGCTCCTCCTGAACAACCATCCTGCCCCAACCAATAAATTGTAACTGACACTAACTGGCATCTGTGCCAGGAGAAAAGGAGATGACTGGCAAGGAAGCATCCTCTCATACACAGAAGTGAATTTCTTCAGAGCACAGCTTCAGCCTGCAGTGGTGTCAATGTGCGCTTATTTTTTCCATGCACTGAAACCCACAAACAATGGAATTAGTACACTCTTTCTCTGCAACTTTATTTTTAACAGAACCATGTAACGCACAAACCCTAACAAGTACGAAGTTGCCATTCAACCTCTACTAAATAGTGCCGTTCAGCCCGGCCAGCAGCTGGTAGTGCTGCCTTTACACGGAGCATGTTTCTCTCTGCGAGGTAGCAGGCAGGCTGCAACCCGGCTACAGCCCTCCTGCTGAGAGCTCCCTGGGTGGGCAGCCGCTTTCAGCTGGCACAAACCATGCCCTCGACACACTGGGGCTACGGCTGTGCTAAAGGAGTGCTTTTGTCCACTGCTGTCACTTGGCCCGTAGCTGAGGTGGGTATGAGTTGCTCAGATCTCCGCCAGAACTGCAGTTCTGCAACACAAACTTTTTTTTTTGGGGGGTGCTGGGGTGATGGAAACACATTTTACGAACAGAGAGTTGTTCAGGGTGCACTTACTGAAGACGACTAAAAGCTTGGCTGGAAGCTATTCTCCTAAGAGGTGGTTATGAAACCAAATTGATAAATTGGGTAACTGTGTGAATAAGCATGAAAAAAACCAAGGTTTTATCAGCTGGTCCCATGGAAGACGTGAGTCAGGAAGAAGAGACAGGCTTTCACATATTCAAGCCATTCCTCAGGCACGATCCACAGGCAGTAAGCTTCAAGCTAGAGTACAGGTAAGCATGAAGTTTTGTAAACAGCTCATATTTGAAGATTTCAGGCCCCCTATCCCCACAGATATATACCACATTAATGGACATCTTGAATATTATCATAGTGATACTGACCTAAATGCTACAGCATACATAATGATTTAATACCTTAAATGATTTAATACCTTAAAATCTGTGGATGACAGTTAGGAAAGAGTGCTAATAGGACCGAGCAGAAATGCATGTCCGTGGTACAGCTTACCATGAGACTAAAAGAATCATGTTACCTGTTGATTTACGGGGCAATCTAGAAAAGACTAAGAGACAACATCTTATACTTCACATTTATACCCTGATGAACTATGAATTCTGAATGTGTTTTACGAATTGTTGTAGGGTGTATTTAGAAGGGAAAATTAAGATGCCATTTACTTTAATACGGATGGATTGAAGTCAGAGCTACTACAGGAAGCAAGAAAATACTCCTGGAGAGTAAAACAGAGCGTCTATTGTGAAAGTCACACGCAGTTTTTCTGCATAGGTTAAAACTTTTATCATGACTGATCATAAACTATAAAGGAGCTCTTGTGTCTATCAGAAAACTCTATTTTATATGTGAATTTCATGTCTTATACATGAGGACAGATAGAACTCTTCTACTGCATTATTGGAGACTTATCAAAAACAGGATGCTTTTTTCTTGAGAAGATGAAAAGTACAGAGATAAGCAGGGAAATAAAGACTGAAGTTTTAACCAATAATATTTTTGTGTGGTTATCAGAGGAATGTAATAATTAATCTTTTAATCATTCTGAAGATTGTGTGAAATCATGATATCTCATCTTTTCCAGCCTCAACCTGCCATTCTTGATCTGAATTACAAACAATAAGAAAGGAGATGATTTAATGAGCAACTTTGTCATGTTGCCATTTTGCCTTAGTCAAAGGCAAATGTCTACTTTCACCTCTAAACTGAAATGCAATAGACTTACGTTTCAACTATGCTCACATCTGAAGCAAACATGAATGAAAAGTTAGGGCTGTTTTGAAGCTAGAACCCTGGTGTCTTCACGTTTTCATAGAGGCATAATTAGATGCATACCATTAAGAAGAAACGAACGTTAATTTACCTGAAAATAAAAATCAGTGTTGCGAAGAGATGCATGTTTATGGGAAGAAAGCTAAAATATGACAAATAATTAAAGAAAATCCAAGAGTGACTGCAGTCACAATGGTAATAGGTAAGTTCTTATTATGAAGGAAAATGTCAGCACGATCTAATCATACTTAATAAATAGGCACTTCAATAAAGTATATATTTACACTGTTTTTCTGAATGCTAGGGCATCACAAAGTAGTATGGCTTTATTACAATGGATGGAAGATGGCAACTACTTAGAACTCAGTGCCAACATGGATTATAACAAATCCAGTGAGTATTTTGTTTTTCAATTATTCATAGAAAATTTAATCCTGATTAAGTATCCTTGGGCAGGAATTCATGGGTAGTTGATGACTGAAACCAACATTTATATGAAATGCTTCTGTTAATTTAATCTGTGTATATGGCTTAATTATGATTGAATCCTCAATGTAAGAGAAATGAATTATATCAGGATTAAAATTCTAGTGCCACATCACCCATTCCTTTTTCTCTTTTTTTTTTTTAAAAAAAAAAAAGATGTGAGCCTGCTGTTTTAATTACCTTTATGTTGCTGTATCTTCTTAAGCCTCAAATATTGCTTAGATCTTCACTACTAGGTGAAATTTTTAGTTACATTTACTTCAAAAAAGGAAAATACAAACTCTGTTCCCATTCTCACCACAGCTCTAACCAATATGAACAGGAATTGCAAAAAAAGCCTTTATTTTACACCAACAATAAAGGAAAGTTTCCTGTAGATAGCTGTAAACATTTTATATACGTTTTTAGTGGACTTTCCCTCTTTTGTTTCCCTTTCTTTTATACTTATACATAAAATGCATTTTTTTCCTAAAGAATGAAAAAAAAAACCCAAAAAAACAAAACCAAAAAAAACTTGTATTCATTGTAAGGCATCACATCAATTTCACAACTGGCCTATATCAGACTTGTTTGAGCTTGTAGACATTTTAAGTACTGTATTTTATAAGACTTTCAAACTTGGTATTGATATAAATAAAGTAACGACATTTTTTTGTGGCTGTGAATGGGAAAGATTCCTTACAGTTTCCTGTGCTATGGCTCAGCACCACATGCTACACACACACCATTTTTAGGAAATCATTCAAATGACGGATTTTTCCACTCAACAGTACTTTAACAGATTAACCTAAGGACCTTGTCAAACCAAAGTTCCGTGAAATGCTCTGATAGTGTCACCCAGTCTTCCAGTGAAACCAATGTATCACATACCTGTGACAAAAATACCTGCATATTTAGATCATTATTGCACATTTTTTACATAATGTATTCTTCCTAAACATCTCAGAAGCGATGTCGACTTTTATGTCCAGAGGATACTGTTAGTGGCAATGTCACTGATGACAGTGAAGATACTTCCCAATATAGACTATGAGAGAGAAAAAGTCTGTAGAGGATAACCATGGAGATGCACTGACAGAGGATAACGCCTATGGTAATAATCTAAAGACAAAAAAAGGAGAAGGAGAAAAAGTGAAAAACAAACCCAAATAAATCTCTACTAGCACGCTATGAAGCTAGTGCTTGAAGCTTAACTTTAAATCTTTTAATACACTGCTGCAGTTACAAGAGATTTGAACGTGAAGCTCAAGTCCAAGATTCACGCTCTCACACCTGGATGTTTTCAAATCAGCAGATAGCCCTAAGGCAAGTCACATAACCCCTTCTGGCGATCTCCGTTCCAGGGAATTTCAGACTTGCAATTCACCACCCATGCAGTTCCACAGCAGAGGTGATGTTTAGATATTCTCTTCTTACAACAAACAGAAGGGAAAAAAAAAACCTGAAAACACTCTGAACTAGCACAGTCGCGAAGCTGTGATGGTAGTGATTTAACAGTCTCACTTAGACCTCTTCTCAGCACAAGTCTCTTAGTCTGTTAGAGACACATAAGGCAGTATTTATCAAAACCATTAAGGTAACTACTGTTTCTGAGAAAACAGAAGTCTAAGCTTTGGTACAGAGAGCCTGTTAAAACACATGTTTTTCTTGCACAAATATGGTATTTATTGATCGTGCATTTCTTTATTATATCTAAATGTATTTAAAAGAGGAAACACATCATAACGTAGGAACTCCAGCTGCACATGATGGTTAAACTTCCTCAAAAACCCAAGAGCAGAGCAACTACAGTCTCCCTTCAGTGAGCTCAAACTCTCAAAATACTGCAACATTTTATTTACTCATTCCACCTCTAGAGACTGCTGATCCTACTGCAATGGTGTATTCATCAAGCAACTACTAACAGATTTTTTTTGTTGATCTACATAAGGTTTCATTTTCTCCCTGGATTTCTTCTTTAGAAAAAGCAAACACGGTATTTCATTAAATCAGCATTTCATAAATGTTGTATATTTTTAGTAGAATGTTTTCTCCACCTTTCTATGCTCCCCACACAAATAAAAGCTTGTTTTCTGAAAATATTTGCATATAAATGCAAAGGTGGTTATAACTATAAAGTAAAGAAGCAAACCACCCTGGTCTGAGGTAGCCAATCACCTGAGAACAGAAGCGCGCTTCATCTGAACATGGCAGGCTCCGCACACTGGATCTCTAGTTCCCAATATCATTAAGCAATTGAGAAATCCAGTAAGCCCACCTTTGTTTTTAAACGTTTAGAGCTCACAACCCAAACTACGTGTTTAGAGAGATCTCTTAATCTACAGAATACAGTTCAGCTACAGGCTCCCTGACCTATTTAGCCACATAAAGCTTTTAAATGATGAAGACTAAAAAGCAAACAAAAAAAAAAATCCACTGATTTATCTTTCTACTAGCTTTGTTAAAAGAACCCCCAAGGTGCTTTTAATTAAAAAACAAACAAGCAAACAATAAAACGAAACACCCCCTCCACATTTTCCTTTGACTTAACCATCTTCCCATCCCCCTTAGTCTAGGAACGATTACCCTTAGATGATTCAAACCCAGTATGCCTTTGTAAAATATGACTCACATTAGCATCAATAAGAGCTGTGTGACTAAGACTTTTCAAGTTGCTTTGGGGTCATAAGATTAACAGCCTAAGAGCATGAGTTTGCTAACAAACACTGAACATGAAGAACAACTACTATTCAAATTCCATCTCTTTTATCTTGCCTGTACATACCTTTTCCCTTTGATATTCTCTGAATATTACAGAAACGGTTGCAAGACATGGGTGGCACAGAAACCAGAGAATGCAGGCCTGAAAGAAAAGAAGAGCGTAAGTTATAAAATAACTATACGCCAGCTAAGAAGAAAGAGATGACAGTTAAAGGAACTGCATTTACATTTCTGTCTTTTTTATGAATCCATTGTTTAATTTTCAATCAACAGAATGAAAACCACACAATGAAAGGTGGGATTTCTGTTTAGAAAAGCTCTATGCTCCTTGTCAAATTAAAATGACTACTCAGAGTATGATGACAGGGTGCAGTTTAATCAAATCAGACACTTAAATATTAACTTTCTTATGGAGGAAAACAGTTCAGTGCTTCAGTCAACTGCATGCCACAATTACATTTAGAGTGAAAGAAATCAGTTTCCGTGATGGAGCTCGTACTTTGGCAAAGGTAATATAGAATTCCCTTTTCAGCGTGCTTCTCTCCACTGTGATGATCTGGTAAAGACCAGCAGCCAGTGACAAACCTAGGCAAACTCTGAGGCCAATAAGTAGTCCACTTGCTAAGCCATGGTGTGAGTGGTAGCTGTGATGATTAGTATCTTCAAACTGTTCCCAAATTAATAAAAAGCTCTGGAAAAGAACAACAGCAACATACATTTAGAAAGCAACAATCTTACATGAAACTTCAATTAATTTTCCTATCACAGATCAAACTATCAGCACAACTGGTCATGCTCTTCTCTGCTTGCTGGAGACTGCCATGTTACACAGCAAATAACCCTGGTCGGAACTGCTTTTCTGGGACTGTGCATTACTCCAAATTCGAAAGGCAGGAACTGGGTCTCATTGCTTGCATTTCATAACTTGGAGAAAGTTTGACAAGTTACAGTTTTCTCTAACTTAGGTAGAGGGAACGTAGCATTCTAGCCTAAGATCCAAAATATTAACGTAGTTAAACAGTCAGCCTACTCAGCAGGAAGCCCACTGAAACAATTCCACAGAGCTACAGGGAGGTGTCCGCTTCCAGTTGGGATTCACAACCTGTAAAGCTTGTTTCAAAGGCAGGCGACTACGCCTTTTCTTTCAAAATCCTAACAGGATTCACTTTTCTTTTTAAAGATGGGGAAGTAAGAGGGTGGTGCTGCTGCCCCTTTTATACAATAGCCTGAAGGATCAAGCATTCACCCAAGTTGAACTCGGATCTCCCACAATTCCCTTCTTTGCCTAAAGGAAATCCAACTCACATCTCCCACCTTCTTGGAGAGTGCCCTAACTGCCAGGCTATAGGCTGTTCTTGGGTGGGCCACTCTCCACCCCTCCTATTGAAGCTGTGCCATTGTGGAGAAAAGAATTCAACATGAGCTAGGTCAGAAACAGTGAGCGAGCCTGACTCTGCAAGCAACTGGCTTGGAAATCTCTTAGGGACTATGAAAGGAAGCGTCACAGGTTCCAAGTGCTGTTGCAACACCTGGACAAATGCTCCAGCCAACAGATAGCTACATGCAAGACAGTAATCCACCTTAACTCTCAGAAAAACAGTACTGTATCCACTTGCTGTAGAATCCGGTGTTAGAGGAGCAGTGTGAGAAAGAATACTGATAGATTCTCTAAGGAAAAACAGATTAAGAAAAGCCTACTTTCTGAGTCTTAGCTGAATAGAAGGCAGGTGCCTACTTGCAGAGTTGCATGAAAGTTGGGTCTTGCTGAATAAAACCTTTTCAAGAGTTTGGGACTGTTAACATTACAAATTAGAATACCCATAAAATTTAGGCTCCCAGCAGCACGTAGCAGCTGAGTGGCATTTTAAGAATTCAATATACACTGGAATCCAGTCTACCTACTGCAGACATCTAACTTGCACTCGGGTTTCAGGTGTCTAACAAAGCAGGCTTTCTGAAGAAAGGTAGTCAAATTTGATTTATATGAGCAAGGTAGCTCTAAAGGCCTTCAGAAAGAGACACTGTATGCCTCAATTTAGAAGTCTAAATTAGTCAGATTCCTTTCTGAACAAACTCAAAGGCTCTCTAACTACATTAATATTATAAAGACAGAAAGGTTACTGATACAAACTTCTTCTTTTAAATGTGTAATACACCTGTGCATTCCGAAGTTGGGTGTCCTCAAGGCTCATCAGTTGAGACTAGACTGTTTTTGCTAAGAATACGCTTTGAGAGTACTCTCTCACTTCTTCCTTCCCTTACTCAGACTATGACACAGTGAACATGACTGCTGCTGTTTTAATCACTTCTCAACCACCTGAATAGAAAATGGAAATACAGGCGAGTAAGAAGTGTAAAGCACATGTCTTAAACATCACTGATGACTAGTAAATAATCTGACCAATGTTCTTCAAACACTGCTGCTGAAACACCTTTTCTGGGCAACTCCAAGCAAATAACTCAAGATGATCAAACTACTTGACTGACAATCCTCTGACAGATTAAGCCTGAAATAAGATTAAATGGCTCATGAAATCTTAAGAAACAGCACAGTGTTTGGTAAAATTGTGGCTAAAGCACTAGTTTTGCTATGAAACTGACGAACTCCCAACACAGAAGGTCAAGTAGAATTTCAGATAAAGTAGAATACGCCCAGCAAACATCAAGGATTCTACCAGTTACAGAATAACATCGGTCTTGTACAAAGCATTTCATTTTTTGACATTTATGCGTGGGAACTCCAACTTTAGTATCGCTGGACTGGGCATACACTGAGAAAATTCCAGAAAAATCATATATATAGAATCTTCCTGTCATGAACATGCAGTGTGATATCAATTTAAGAAGAAATCTTAGGCAGATGCCACAGCTATCTCAATCTTAAAGAATAGAGCTCATGAGGGTTTGAATCATCCTTAACCTACCACCAAAAGTAACATCAACAAAGGAAGCCACTTTCATGAGAAGATGACAAAGAGCTGGAGTAAAGCAATCATGAGAACAAAGTCCAAATCCTAACAGGAAAACAGCATCAGACAGCATGTTACGCTCTGGACTAGCCCTCTAAAGAATGTAAGCTGTGCAGACAACACAGATGAACAAAGACTGTATGCAGTGACAGCAGTGTAAGATCACAGAAGTTCAGCTTCATTAAATTTCACTAGGCTATTCCAAAATAATTAGAAAGCAGAAGCATTAGAGGCAGAAATGGAACTGTAAGTGCAACACACAGGAAACCTGGAGAAGCCAAACATTTGTCACTGCTCTTACTACAAGCTAGACCTATTCTTGCTCACTGGAGAAATGCAGCATTCTATAAAGTAGAAATCTGAGCTACGGAGTGTTTGTAAGCTAGAGTGGATTAAGCAGTGTGCTCTCAGTAAAGGGAGACCTTTCACAGACAAACTTGATTTTGAAGTCAAAATCTCTACGGCCATGCCTGAGATGACGTTAGTAAGCCCTGACGCCCCTCACCTTGACCACAGAAAAGCACACATCTGCTCCCTTTGCTGTAGTATGAAAAAAACACACAGATACCAACACGTTCAAGACGAAATCAGATTTTGTTGTTGTTACCATTGAGCAGAATTGTTTCACCTCTGAGAAGAAATTGGAGTGAATATCCTAACTGTTATCCAGCAGAACAACTCTGCTCAGGCTGTTTATGGAAGAACTGGATGAGTTGTGTAAGTGCACAGCCTATGTCCAGCATTAAAGTCACAACTGCTCCTTCATAAACTAAAGGAGAAAGACCATCTCCTTGTTTATGTAACACACCAGTCACAGGACACCACCCACTGTCCAGTACTGGTCTCCCTCAAACAGCTAGATGAAGTTTGCCAAGGACATTATCTTGAAGTTCCTGTTGTACAAGTTGGATCTCCACATCAATATGTGGAAGAACCAAACAGTCACCTCTTTTGTCAGAAGGAAACAATTACAGTAGAACCCCTTCTCCCCCCTGCTATGCCAGCAACGACTTTAGAGCAAGATAGCATATCAATCTCTAGTAAAAGCAGGTTTGCATGGAACAGATAATTGCTGAGAGATAAAGGTAAGGGGGAAGCAAAAGGGAAATCAGGTGGCAACAAGGCAACGCTAGTGCCTAGTACACGGGTACGTAATGTCATTAACTTAGGTACAGTAACAAATGTTTCAGATCTCAGGTCATAGGCAGAGCTCACCCTGAGTGCACCTTTGGCGCATACCTAAGACCTCTGTGAAGCATGACTTCTAATACACTAAGATTCTATACGCATTTTGGTCCAAGTGATAAACTTTCCTTCAGTAATCACTGCCTCCACTCTGATCAGCCCTGAAAGTTGAAACTGCTTGGGTCCATGTGATGGGAAAGGCTTGTTATCAGTAAAACGTTATGAACAAGGTTTGCGTCTCTGCAGGAAAGTGTGGAATAGTTAATGAAAGCAGCGTGGCCTGGGAATCTTTTGTTCAGAATATGAGAGAAAAAAAAAAAGAACAAGTTAGAGGAGAAAGGGAGATGATGAATGGTAGACTTGCCCCTCTTTTGAGATGCTACCTGTTTGCAGCCACAAAGATCACATGAGATTTTGCTGACAAGGAGACAATGGCCACTCTACATTGATGGCAACCCATAAACACAGCCTGGGAAATTGCTGGTGTTTTTGAAAGAATAAAAGCAAAGAATCAACGGCATCAATGGAAAGAGGACGGAAAACAACAACAAACCACCCAACCAACCCACCCCCCAAAAAAACTTGAAAACTTTCTGAGGAATGTAAATTAGTAGTAGGAAAACGGTAGAATGTCAATAAAAAATGGTTCAAGCTCTATCTGCTGTGTTAAGGTAACAAATGTGGTTTCCAGTATCCTCCATAGCAGTCCTGAGAAATCTCTGCTTATACGTGCAGGTCTATCCAGTTTCTGGCATGGAAAGAAGCTGGCTCTCCCAAAAGAATTTCTGAGAAAGAGCAGGACAGAAAGGAGATTATGTTTTTATCATTAGAAGCGGTCACTGATCACTATCACTGACTGCCCTGTTACAGCAGATCCAATACCCACATCAATCTAGACCAACAGACAGTACACTAATCCAGAGAATGAGGAGCTGAGGTCACAGATAGAGACGACATGGCGCAGGTTCTGCTCCCCTGAGGTCAACAGTTACATTCTTTTATAAGGAGAAGAAATATGTCAGAAAAAAATTTGTACGTACTGAACATGTGATGGAAAACACGCTCCCCAGAAAGGCTAAGTACACTCTTGGTGTCAGAGAACTTTTGCTGGAGACAGCAGACACTGAAATGGACAGGAGAACCACGCAGGCAATGACATACTCTGGTATCTGTTTTCTGTTCCTACAAGACTCCTACCAAACCAGACGTGCTCAGCTGAGACAGGAGAAGTGGCAGAGATGCACTCTCACAGTGAGAAGTAAGACAGCCAAACTTTAAACCAACCCTCCATTAGTGCTCCAATAGCCAATGCTATATATACAATGGACCAGTACCGGGGCAGCATGTATGTATGATGCTTGCCCCAATTTTTACAAGTTAACAACTAAAAAAAGATCAAGCTGATGATACCAAGTGCCCTTTCTATGTATAGTACAAAGGAAAAAAACAACAACAAACTTCCCAGTCTCAAGTGACAGAGTATTAACACATCCATATGTATGTACCAGAGGAGAGGCATGAATAAAATTAAATACTTCAGAAGTCTTTACTACCAGTATGTAAAACTTCTGGTGCTAGGTAGGTTCATTCCACCTTACTTTGACACCCATCTTTAAATTTCAACAGTCTCATTGACCTTAATAGGCTTTGGTTTATATTCTTAATTAGCAAGAATACTGTCAGCTCCCAGCTACTCTTAATGTTTTAGCAGTCCACTTATTTAGTTTGGAAGCAGCACTAATTACAGACATTACTCAAATGGCATAAAATCTTTAGTATGATCTCTTCCTCGTTACTGTCTCCAGTTTCTCCGTGTTCTTCTCACTCTCAATGGCTTTCAGATTCTCTTGTCTTTATGCTGTGATTTAAAAAAATTTGTTTACAAAAGACACCACCAGGGTTGGATGATTTCCATTACAATTTGCTTTTAAGTTACTGGTTTACTTGACTTTCTAATTTATATTAATAGAAAAACATTTGAATGAAGTTATGTGTCACATCATTTGTATATTTTCAAGAACAATCCTGCATACGAACCTTTAAAGAATTGCCTTATACTGACTGAAATGGCCATTAGACATCCTATTTGAGTGGTTCTAAGATGAGGACACAGTCTCATATTTTTGGTGACAAAAAAAAGAACTATAAGAATCTTTCATCTTTCCTCCCATGCCTCTTGTTGTCAACACTAACACCACAGTTCACAACCACGCAACTGTACTGATTACAGCTATTTATAGAACCACACTGCAAATCAGATCGGTAAAATCATGCCGAAATCATTTTTTTTCCTTCCCATTCAGATCATTCCACTGATCTGGTTTACAGTATAATACCATGAACAGTTGATAGAAACAGGAGTTTGGAAAACTGTGGGAACTTCTTTAGTGGTTTTACTGCTGAACAAAAACATACTGTGGAGCTATACTTTAAACTGTTAAAATAAAGAGGAACTGTTGTTACGCATTAGACTTACTGGGTGCACATTATGCTGTGGGCTTTTTTTTTTTTCCTCCAGTCTTGATACTCCCATAAAATATTGAAATTACTTGGTTCACAGTTCTGTCATACTTAATAGCAACTGTATGTTTCAGTGTAAGAATGAATGTAAAATACAAACCTGTGTAACAACAACTACTACAGCAATGCCAGTAGATGTTGGAGTGGAATCCCACTGAAGAGGTCTGCTATGAGATTTCTTCATTCTGCCTATTGTCCAACCCATACACAGACTCAACAACAAATAAAGCATTTGTATCTGAGAGACTATGTCACACACTATTAAAAACAAAAGAAAAACATACAGAGTCACAACAAAAAATATACATTTTTTTTCCTAAAACAAAGAGAAATATTCAGTACGCCCACAAAGGATGGATATTTATGCCTCAGAATCACCTTTACTTATAATCTTCATTAACAGTTTGATTAGCTGAAGTTGCTTTGCCACAAAATGTGGATATTTTGATCATTTTTAAATGACCAAACAGACCACTACCAGCTTCCCTCTACTTATGCTGTAATTCTGCAATGACATGGGCACAGTGCCACATTCTTCCAATTTCTACTCTTGTGTCAAAGAAGTCTAGGCTCAGGAATCCACCTGCATAAACAGACTTATAAAGGCCAGTGGACTAAAATCATATGTATGTTAATCATACTGCAAATATGAAACACAATGAAATGAACTCCTTTCTTTGTTCCACAATACTTTTGTTCAAAAATCAAACAGTGGCATTGTACTTCTAAATTAATTGCATTTTGTTTTAAGGAAGGTGTAGCTTGCAACAGAAAGTACAAATATTTGGGACAAATTCCACTGCCAGATACTTAAAGGGTAAATATAATGACTAACCCTAGCTCTAACTTAGTTTGGAGCAGTAATCTGTCTGTACTTTGTTAAACGCAGACTCCCTTTGCTTCATTTTCACTGCGTACACTTTATTTTTTCCTCTGTCTGGAAGCAATTAACACGTACTCCATAAAGCTACATTCTTAATCAGTGTCTCTAATGTATGTTTGAAGCTGTATGTGAGTAAGGAAAATTTCAAGCTAGAACATACTAAACCATTTGTTTTTCATCTTTGCTGAAGTACTCCTTACATTAGAAAGAATTGAAAGTATATTTCCGGGTGATTGTTAAGCTTCAGAGCTCATAGAATCACAGAAAATCCTGAGTTAGAAGCTACCCACAAGCATCATCGAGCTGCTAAATTTCTGACTGAAACTTACTGGACAATTTCAAAGCTGGTGTATAGACTTCAGTGTAAACTGGCTCAAAGTACTAGTGTAGCAGAGATCTAAAAGCAACTTGAGAAATTAGTTCTTATGTAAATTTCAATTTTGTTTCAGAAATTAGAGATGGTCACTATGTACAACAATGCTTTTTATTCACTTAGTATTTCAGTTCATTTAAATTAGTTCCATACTTGACATTTCCACTTCTGTTATCAGATAAAAGAACAGTATTTCTACATTACAGAGGAAAACTTCTATTTTTATGCAACAGCTGGAATGTATTATAAAAAAATAAATGTACTTCCACATACAATAGAAAATGCTGCTTCTGTACACAGATTAGCGCACACACAAGGGATTTGTGTCAAATGAAGACCAGCTACTGTATTTCCCTGAAACTCAGCAATGCTAGCAAAATAGAGATATAAAATATTTCAACGTTAACATATTACTCTTGGGATGTATTTGGTATTCTCATGCTTTATATGCTGATACACTTCTAACATCTTCAGACACCTTTGTTATTTAGCAACTGTCAAGAGCTTTTAGTAGATGCAAACTTTTAAAAAATGAACTGGCATTTTGGGGCAAAATGAGCCTGGAATTATTTTACAATGCTAGCTAGACATGGAACAGCCTGAAAAATTGTTATGGAGCTCAAGGCATACCAAACCCGTGTTACAAATCCAGGCTAGAGAAACGTCTGAATAAATCTGGATGCTCTAGAGGGCATTCAATCATTTTATTTTCTCTCAGTCCTTAAGATAACCTTCCCTGTAAGTTATAGCCAGACATCATCTCTCAATCACATCCTGGATACAGACATTCCTCTGCTCTTCAGTGTGGCAACAATGCAAGTGGGTTCCCAGGCAAAATGGTTTAAGACAAAAATCCAGTGCAGGCATTTAGTCTTTGGCACCGCATACATCTTATCTACAAGTAAGAGGCGGCTTTATGTTCAAGAAAAGTTTGGAAAATGACAATCCCATGGTATCCAGGATCAGTGCAAAGTCACATGCTACTGAACTGATACCGACTTTGTCTGATTTCATCTTTTTTTTTAATATATATACATATACACTTATAAAGCACCTATCGCCACACTGATAAACGTTTTTTGGAACCACTCTGATGGCAGGGGTATGAACAGGAGTTGGCCTGAACAACTTTTTCAGCTGTTCAACAGCTATAATAATGCTATTTGACTCTGCGCATTTTGATCTTATCAGAAGTTAAAAGATTGCTATTTGAGATGCTTTTACATGCCAGAATTATTCATGTGATTTATATGGTTATATGATTAACTCAGATGATGAGTTAGACAGTGTCAGGTTTTTATACATAGTAAGGATTAAATAACGCTGGGAAACGAGTAATTGCTTGGCGTAGCATCTGAACAGGTTTCTAGAAGAAATTCTGCTCCCAGCAAAGTTAATGAAAATGGGATCATTTAACTAGGATTTCTGCTTTAATACAGGAAAAAAAGATAGTAACACCTTCCATCTCTGAACTATACTTGCTATCGGCTATCCTTCAGAATTGTAATTGGCACTGGAGCTTTCCACTTTTCCTTCTGCTTTCTTACTGTTTTGGGAACCACAAATTTTAAAAACAGTATGAAAGGGAAAGCCTTTTAGCTGAGTCACTTAAATTCAGGTATTGATTCAAAGGCAGTATTTCATTCTTAGTAACCTTCCCTGTGATTTCCTCTTCAATCCATACACACATACACTGAAAATCGAAGATGCAGCTATTTTCTCTGCAGCTCTGGTTGCATAGTTAACACTAGATTCCTCAGTGGAGAGGAGTTACGACTACTTTCATAGCCTCAACTTAATTTCATTTCAGGAGGCAAGAGGGAAAATTTAAAAACACAGTTGCTCAAGAGGCTACAAAGACTTCCAACTCGACTTTTTAAAACAAGAGCTTAAATTACTGTGGAGCCAAGTGCCATCAAGAGGCTGTTATTTCCAACTGCAAGTTTCTGAATGAATTCTGTGAAGGGAAATATTTTTCTATATAAGTTGTTACTCTCCAGTGCTATCTCACTATCATAGTGCTGCTTTCTTGGCGTGCTCCAGACCAATCAAAAGGCAATGTATTAGCTCAGAAAGAATCATTAAATGCTCCAAATGGAAAGTACACAGAGCAGAAATAAATAATAAATAAATAAGAGCAATGTTAGAGTCCAAACAATCTTGCAAGAATAAACTAGTGCATTTTAGCATTTTGGGTAGGGTTGTTAAAAGAATTCAGTTCACATGAGAACTCAGGAAATCTATATAGAGCGGTGAAAAATGCTTTGTTACCATCGACTCAAGTATTTTTTGCACCACTCTAATCTTATCACTTGTGCTGTAAAACATGTTTTTATTATAATCAATGTTAAATTTGCTAATGAAATGACACGCTCCATAAAACGTGATAGTTCCCTCAAAAGCTTCAGTGGATCAAGCAAACTCTGCAAAACTCTTCAATATATTGAAAGATTTATTCATGAGATAGGTACGTAGGTGTTTGTAGGATGGACTGCAATTACAGAGCTTCAAATACAGTTACTACTAACTTTCAAAATAAGACCCATTTTTCAGAAGAGCAACTTAAAAGTTTCTCAATACTTCATGTTAGAAATCCAGTGATACGGTACAGAATAATAAGTCAGTCAAACAAGAACATTCATTAATGCGTTATACACATTAATGTGTAGGAATATGTAAAAAAACAGCAGACAAGCATACTCACATTCTGCCAGACTTCCCAAAAAAGGTGCTCCTATTCCATCCTTGGAATAACTGATAACAGAATAAAAGATATTTTAAAGTAAGCTTAAAGATGCTTAAGTTTGTGCTCTCTCTATAACTATACTTAGGCAACTTCTAAAAAGTCAGCCCTAAGTTTTGTCAGAATCAGCACAGGAAAGACCATGTACTAATCTTTAAAACAGCATACCCTTCAAGTCTTAACGTTAAAAGCAAAAGTAAAGATACCTTGAGAAATGCAAGTAGTTGGCAAGAGCTGAACCAGCCTGCAACAATAATGCAATTGAGAGCACCTTTAATACAGTATGCATTGGTCCATGCTTCTTAATTGTCTGCCATAGGGACTGTGCATATATGCAAGCAGTTACAAAGTATGCTAGGACAAGCAGGAAATAGAATTCATGTAATCCTGTGGAAAAAAAAGAAATACAGCTCAGTTTTTATACAGAAATACTATTGTTAGCAGTAAGCTAAAATCTCGATATGTTATTTATATAATCACTGGATAATACTAAGTAATTGTCATCCAAAAATGATAGTAAAGATAAAATGTGTAAACTCTAGCCTATTTTATCCAAGAGTCAATGAACTTTTCAGAAAGATGATTATAAAGTATTTTTTACCCAATAATACCTTTTCCGAGTTTAGGAGAAATTCTGTTCAAATATGAAAAGCTTTGTAGCAATTACTAAAATAGTATAAAGTGGCACACAGCTTCCTGATAAAAAGAAAATAATTGCAGCCCAATCGTCAGAAATATATTTATTAAGTGACTCATTTTTAGCGATTTCTTTCTTTCCGCTACAATTTTTAAAGGTACAGTTTGAAAAGAGAGAAACCCGGGACACAGTTAACCACTGGGTGTCACTATTCTTCCACATAAAACAGTTCAATCAACAGAGTTAACAAATACAGAAAATGTTCAGATGAAGAAAAATGGAAAGAAAAAAAATGAACAGAGAATTAAGAGTGGATTTTTTTTTTTTTTTGCATCAATCTAAAAAATGTGCAAAGTTTTTGATATTTATAAATCAGAAGCTGTCTGACTTTCAGTCTAGCAGTAGTTGGGCAAGATGTTGCCCTGAAGACCTGGATCCCGGACTCTTCTTCTATTATCTAGAAACAGTACAACACACCATATGAGCTAACAGAGGGTAAAAAAGCCAATGAACCATAAGCTAAAAAAGGTAAGTGGAAATTTTGCACAGAAAACTTCTGTTTTTCCTCTTCAACCTTCCTTGAAACCATGTGGTGCCCATAAAATCAAGTTCTTCTTCCAGCAAAACAGCTTTGTTAAAAATTTTCAGCCAGCTTCAACCAGACAAACACAGCAATTAAAATGCCCTTCAATACGTAAGATAAAGATCATTAAAACTAGATGAGTTCTTAATATTTGTCAGTACTATAACTTGTATGGCTAAAATGCATACAGTGAAATGGGAGCTAAAGACCACATGTTAACAAAAACTCACTAAAAATCTAACACTTCAGAGCCACTGTGCCTCCCTTGTATACCTCTGCATAATTTAGGATTGACAAAAAAAAACAACAAAAAAGCATTTTCAGAAAAAAATCTCTTATTCTTTTCACTTTTTAATCTGTCTTCAGGTTGGATGCTAGGAACTACTACTTCTCCAAAAGAGTGGCCAGGCACTGGAATGGGCTGCCCAGGGAGGTGGTGGAGTCACCAACCCTGGAGGTGTTCAAGGAACGTTTAGATGTTGTGTTGAGGGACGTGGTTTAGTGGGGTTATACTGGTGGTAGGTGGACAGTTGGACTGGATGATCTTGTAGGTCTTTTCCAACCTTCATCATTCTATGATTCCTCAAAGTCACCGACTGAAGTTGGAAAGAATTACGTAGATATGTGATTTCTCATCATGACGATTGGGTGCACTTTAAAAAAAATCTCTTAGCAAAAAAAAAAAAAAAAAAGCTTTTAATAAATACAAAGCATTTAGGATAGAAAGTTCTTCACCACTAGAGAGAAACTGTGACAACTGATGCGAGACAAAAAAAAAAAAAAAACCAAACCCACAAACAAAACAACTCCACCAAAAACACAACAGAAGTGATTTTCAAGCACTTTTTTTTTTTTTTTTAAAGTTTTCTGACTCCCACATCACCTAGAGCTGGGGAAATACTCTTCATCAGGGAGCACAGTGATAGGACAAAGGATAATGGCTTAAAATGAAAAGAAGGTGGATTCAGATTAGACATCGGCACAAAACTCTTCACTCAGAATGCAGTGAGGCACTGGAACAAGTTGCCCAGAGACGCTGTTGGATAGCCCATTCTTGGAAGTGTTCAAGGCCAGCTTGGAGGGGGTTTGAGCAACCTGATCTAATGGAAGATGTCTCCGCCCACATCAGATGGTTGGAGACGGATGATTTTAAGGTCCCTTCCAACCCAAACCATTCTATAACACAGAAAATAAAACATAGGTATGTTCATTTCAAGTACCTAACTTCCAGATCTTCTAGATGCTGTTCACCTGCTCAGCTGCTCTTAGAACCTTTAGATTCCACTGCCAGCTTTATGTAAATACCATACCAGGTAAAATGTTAAAAACTGCTTGCTAGGCACTAGAAACCAGGCCTCCTTTTCTCTAAAGGCAAGCACCCTAATCACAAAGTTACAGTTGCAAGTTCTTTCCTATATTTTCCTTATAGTCCATTTAATTTTGAGAATGCTTCACGGCAGGGACACAATTTTAGGGACTAGAGTAAAGCGTGACTTAAGTGGAACCACCTGTAACTATGCAGATTTTATCCCCCTCAAAGAAAATAAGATACAAGAAATGAACCTGGATCTCTTCTCTGATGGTCTAATGTTCTAGAGAGAAGAAATCCTCCTTGGTTCTTTGAAAAGCAGACATTGTCATGTCACCTCAGGATTCCTGGCAGTGTTGCAGTTTTTCATTCTGAATAAAGAGGTGTTCATCTGCAACCATGGAAAACATGGCATGTAAAGCTCATCCCATTTCCTACTTGTTAGCTCTAAATACCTGCATCTGACGTATTTATAGATGTCCTTACTCAGCATGGAAGATTTTCTGAGTTCTGATTCCTAATTTTCAAAATCTGCATTAAAAAATATATAGAGCTGAAATGTCTCCTTAGGAGGTCTGTACACTACTTAAAGGCCACATAATGCCACTGCTTAGTCCCTCAATTTAGCAAAAGAACACTATGACTACTTTTTGAGAATAACTGAATTAACTTAGAATTTGCTTCTGCATACAAAATTCACCAAATTTGAACTACAAACCACATTTGCAGAGTAAGAAGCACAACTGAGAAGAGGTAAGTCAACCTGTAAGTCTGGAAAAACAGGTGATAAATCTCTTACAGGTTCCTCTGAAAATTTCAGAATGAAGACTTTCCTCCCTTCAACGAGGAACCTGCCTTTGTTCCCTCTACATTCTCTGGATACCAATTAGGACAGCAGACCACTGCTATAAGGCTAGACTTGGGTACATAGGCTAAATCAAGTATACAAAGACAGACTAAGTCTTTTGGGCTCTTCCTATACAACAAGCAAATTCAGTAAACTAGGCCTTCTAAAGCAGTGAAGCTAAGCACTACATTTCAGTTGATTTGGATTAGCCAAAGCGCCATACAGTTTTAGGCATGCTTATCTTCTGCTGTCTTGAGTCATTTCCAGAAGTTTTTCTTGACAGGTCTGAAGACTTAAATTTGTATTTCTTAAATAAAAAATACAGGACTGAAACATTTCATAGTGTGCAGCCTGCAAATAACAAACTTGGAAAGATCTAGACGGTGAACTGACATTGTACTGGCAAAACATTTATGTTGTGCATGAACTCATATTCCACAGATTCAAGTTTTACAAAGCCTAGCCAAGGAATTCCACAAATAAAATAAATTCATTAAAATCAGGGATTCGATTCACAATCAATTGGAAGCTTACAATTTCAATAGGACAAAAAACCCCAACCTATTATCAAAGATGTCAACACAGACTTCTTCATAATGCTGTATCTGTAGTTAGGTAAGTTTTGGTATGTAAGTCTAGAGAAAGGGAAGGATTTCTCCATAATATCAGAAAATGAATTTAAGTTTACTCCTCTTTGAGAAAGTCAGACCTGAAAGGTAAGAGATTCTGCTGTCCTTTCCCCAGTATGATATTCTCACAAGCATAGTAAGTACTGACTTGTTTGGGCGATCAGATCCTTAACTTACAAATCTAATTTTAAGAAAAAAAAATCTTACCAGACTCCCCTGCGCTAAAGTGATCTAATGGATTCCCTTCTGCATCTGGATTTAGTAAGACCATTTCAAACTGAATATCCTCGGATTCAGAATAATTCTCCTCGCAGGTAAACTTGTCTACATAAAACACATACCATGTCTCCGGATAAGGAATCTGGGACACTGTCAGATTTTGCTCTGTGTGGTTCACAGTCACTTTGGAAGAAAACAAACAAAAAAAAGGAGTAGATACTTGATTAACCTTTTTTTTTTTTTTAAAAAAAACAACCTTATCTTTGAATGAAGATAAAATTTAAATACACACCATTATTACAGCTCATGAACTACATACAATGCAAAACAGACTTTGCTTTGAAAGCTCACCACAATATCCGAGAACAGACTTACAGCCTCTTCTTTGTTTTCAACTAGGTGCAGTCAGTGGTTGGTGAAGATATGTACTGTATTCCATTTCTCAGTCTTTGGGTTTGCTAGGATGGTTCCATTCCATCAGAAGCCAGTAACTGCAAACAGTATCACCTTCAACACATTTCTGTTTGCTGGTACAGTATCAGTGGGACTAGTTTTCTTGTATTAGCCAGGAGATACTTACTCATTACAAAAAATACGTTTGTGAAATTGATTCTAACTAATTTTCAAAGATATTTAGAGCATGGAACAACAACAGCCACACGCAATGTTGATAACTGATGAGCATGCTTTGAAAGTGCAACTTTGCATATTTTATAGCATCTTCCCCAAACTGTCACAGACAATTTCAATTGACACTAAGGGGCTGAGACCACTGTCTGAGAAAAATGCACATTTCAAATCAACGACATTAAAGCCAACTATGCAGGACTGAGAAGTTTCATCTGCTTACTGATCTCACCAGTATTTTTCCTAAAATCAACTGTTAACCATTGTGCAAGCTCTCCAAAGTAAATATTTGCTGCATATTAAATCTGTCGCTCTGTATGTTTGAGTGAAACTACAAGAACTGTAAGAACTGTTACACTAGTTACTGAATTAATTAATGAGTGTTAACAGTGGTCACTGCTAATCAGCTCCACCATAAATGAAAGCCGTTTCTGTAGAAGAACTAAGAATATAATTATTGGACTGCAGATGGATTCATTTGAATATTTTAAGTTCATTAAAATTCTACAAAAGAAGTTGGTTTTTATGCAAACCTTCTTCAATAAAACTACAAACATAGGCATAAATCAATCCTTAGCAAACTCACTATCTCTAAACCTGTTGTAGACAAAATGTAGAGCTAGTTTCTAACTTAAAGTCTACTTATGAAAAACATTTTTGCAATTTAAATAAGCTTGTTTCAAGTTATTTTCTGTTCTTTGAAAGCATGCACTTCCTGTATCAACAGCTGGATCCAGGAAGAAACGTAAGACACAGCTCTCCGCAGCAATTGTCACGAAATACAAATTTGGACAACACAAGAAGCAGAAAAAAATGTGTTCCGATAAAGGCAGTTGTCTTTTGTAGATAATACCAAGCACGTGTTCCACTTTGGAACTATGTATCTGATTAATCACATTTTCAGAATTAAACAGCTCCTTTGAAGAAAGCAACCTTTGTAAAAAGACAATGATTTCATATGTTGCCTAATTAAAAAAGTTAAATGGCATGTAGAAGGATTGCTCTGCTCTCCGTTTGTACTCTCAGTCGAGTTTTGGTATAGCCTTATTTGCATAAAGACTAGGGATCATGCAGAGCACATTTAATCAGTTTTCCATCAAACCTGTAAGCTAACTTGTAGGATGTGAAGTAAGATGAAATAAGGATCCAAATGATTTCGCCCAAGATTGGCAAACAGATCCAACTCATCCTGCGGTCATATGATTCCCATACACAGTAGAAAACAGCAAGTACATTGCTGGGATACACAGGAGACAAGGACCAACTGTCAGTCACTTCAGCAGCTCTTCATGTTTAATTAAGATCAAGCATAAAGCAACGAAATGACCCCACCTGGAGTACTATGACCAGTTCTGGAGCCCCCTACACAAGAAGGACATGGAGCTGTTGGAGAGGGTCCAGAGGAGGGCCATGAACATGATCAGAGGGCTGAAGCACCTCCCCTACAAGAACAGGCTGAGAAAGCTGGGGCTCTTCAGCCTGGAGAAGAGAAGGTTCCGGGCGGACCTTATAGCGGCCTTCCAGTACCTGAATGGGGCCTACAGGAAAGCTGGGGCTGGACTTTTTATAAGGGCAGGTAGCAACAGCAGAAGGGAAATGGTTTTAAACTGGAAGAGGGTAGATTTAGACTAGGTATTAGGAAGAAATTCTGTACTGTGAGGGTGGTGAGACACTGGAACAGGTTGCCCAGAGACACTGCGGACACTCCCACCCTGGAGGCATTCAAGGCCAGGCTGGATGGGGCTTTGAGCAACCTGGCCTATAGGGAAGTGTCTCTGCCTATAGCAGGGGGTTGGAACCAGATGATCTTAAAGGTCCCTTCCAACCCAAACCATTCTATGATTCTATGATAAATGCTTAAAAGTGACATGTGTATAAGACTTTCTAATGGCAGTGTTCCAGGACATCAACTATCTGCTCTAGGGACTGTGGCTGCACAGAGGAAATACATTTTATAAAAGAAGCTGTATTCATTTAAGATTTTGTTGAGTACTTCTAATATTAAATTAATTTCTTAAAGGAAAAAATGATTTAATTGGCTGTGTAGTACTGCAATCAATAAACGCTGTAAAAATTGCTTTAGTACGTTTGTCTTCCAGTTACATAAATGAATGCTTCAATATTTCAATGTTCTTTTGCATTTGCACAGTACCCAAATTAAACATCATCCTGCTTAGCACAAACTGAATTAGTACACACTGAATTAAAAAATGATCTAACATGATTTGTACATCAGAGCGACAGGTTTGTACTATCACAATATCCTTCTGTTTGATTTTTTTCCTTGGAAAATAACACCTTCCATGAAACTGGGAATAGGAGCTTCCTGACAAATAAGAACAGGAATAAGGTTTTACCTTTTTACTATGTGCTTGGCATAAACACTCCTATCTTACAAGCATTCATTTCAGAGGTTTAATGCTAACTGCAGATGGCCCCACTGGTTTGACTCTTTCATTCTACTGCAATAAAAGTGATAATTCCAACTGTATGTTTGACTACATCAACCATTTGTTTATTCTAACTGCTTCAGTTTCATCTTGCAATAGCACTGTTTGTAATTCTTCATACGTTAATCTTTATAAGGAAAGGTCTGATATTTAAAAAAAAAAAAAACCAACAACTTTTACTCCATGCAGAATTATAGAAAACCTCTGTACTGAATCAGTAAATGAAAGCCTGAACCAAACGTGGATCATATTTGAGTTGTGTGCAAATGAGAGCATGAGAGCAGAACCTGTCATCAAGTTTAACTCTTTGCAATAAGGTCATTGGTTGTCAAGGACTGGCATTTTCCAGTGGCCTATTAAATCGTAACTTGCAAACAAAGTCTTCTGATGTGATGCAAAGAAGCAATTGCATTCCTTGTAATCTTTTTTAATTACAGAAGGTCAAAGTCCTACTTTTACTTAAGCTGATGCAAAGTCCAAATTCACTGAAAGATTGAGGGTTCTAAATACACACAACTTAATTCATAATGGGAAGATAGTAACTCACTTGTCAGTTGAGCTTTAGAGAATTTCTCTGTACAGCTGTGATCCTGGATGTGATTCTGCAACTTCAGCCATTCCTGTGCTTGAAACAGGTGAAGTCTGGCTTCTTTTGTCACAGCTGCTGCTACATTGGTGATTCTGACACACAGAACAGCATGGTCACCTTGACATTTAAAAAACAGAATCAACTGCACTGCCTTGATGCCAGTCACAAAAACATAAGGCCAAAATAGCACAGATTTTTATTAAGTAGCACCACAAAAGCTTCACTTCACTTCTAAATTTTTTACCACTTTCTGTAAATGTTTGTAGATTTTCACAATTTCTTTACATCTCGGTAACACAGTATCGAAACTGTACTTAAATAAACTTTTAACATAACACAAATGGCATTAATCTTCTCTACTTCCCCCTGCTTTCTTCTTTTTCAAACAGGCTTCCAGATCATATTTTTCTTCCTTCCATCCCAATTATTTTTTCAAGACTCCCAAGGCATGATTACGAGCACCACAGGGTAGCTCTCGGGTCTAATACCAAAAGAATCTGAGTAAATGGATCTTTATGCTATTGACTGATTAGAGCTAGAACACTTGATTATAAGACAAATGGATAATGCCATATTTACAAAGAAAATCAAACTTCAAAAGTGCTATTCTGCGAGTCTTCTTGTAGACTGCATCTTGACATTGATACATGCTTTAGCCATTTCAGAATTAGTTTGTTTGACACAACTGACCTTGTCTGACAATTCTATGGTCCTCAAACCCATTCTGATAAATTCTTTCATTATATACTACCATGGATTTTTTTTAAGCAGTATGCTAACATAAAAGAGGGGATTTTTTAAGGGAAAAGGAATCAACTGGTACCGCACAAACCCAAATTTACCTGGAGTGAAGCAAGTTTGGTAGCTTTCCCACACCGCTCACCTGGGAGCTCAGTGTTCTTTTCTCAGCTTCAAGCAACGCTTTTACCCGCCCCCTCCCCCCCCCCCTTGGACCTACTTAGAGCACTTCTACATTAATCTTCCAGGACAACACCGGTAACGATCTGCTTCCCCATCACCCCACGAGCAGCCCCCACCCCAGCCCTCGCTTCCCCTTCAGCACCCCAGGGTCACGTTTCAACTCTCTTTGGCTCCCGTTCTATTCTCCCCTTCTCCCACAGCGTTTCTTCCCTGCAGACGTTTCGCTGCCCCGGCGGGCACCTACCGCGGAACTGGAAGCGTGCCACCGGCCGCCAGGGCTCCAGCCGGGCGGCGGAGCTGACGAAGCCGCCCCGCAGCGTCTTGCTCCAGGCGGCGCCCCCGGCGCACAGCAGCCACAGCAGCCGCCACCCCATCGCGGGGATCCGCCACCCCCCCGCCACGTGACCTCTCGGCCCCGCCGAGCTACGACTGGGGCGGGACGGGGGGGGCGTGGCCAGGCGCGTGGCGCACGCGCACCGGCGGGTCGCGCACCGCCGTAAAGCGCGGACGATGTCGGGTCCGCTAATGCCTGCGGAAGCGCCGCGCTTTGAGAAGCGGCTGCTGGTGACGGGCGGCGCCGGCTTCATGTGAGTGGTGGTTACGGTGCTGCCGCGGGATGGGGCCCTGCGGCGCGAGGCTCTGCCGTGGGGAGCTGTGGGACGTGGCGGTGGGTGGGCGGGCGGGACGGCGCGCTGGGATCTCTGGGTGCTCGCAGCGTGTCCTGTGGTGGGGCTGTGAGGGGTCGGGTTTCTGCGTGCCGCCAGTCTTAAAAGGCTGAGCACGGGTAAAAGTCCCACCGAAGGTGAGCTTATGGTATCTTGCGTGGACATACCTCAAGATCTAGCAGTGGATTGTTCTCCTCTGGAGTGTGACTCCCTCATCCTTTGAGCCCCTTTATTACCAAGTTTATAATTTTGTTGTTGCTTTGCTGCCTTAAAACAAGTGATGTGATTATAAATGTGTTTTTCTTCTTCCATCCTGCAGTGCTTCACATGTAGTTGTGTCTCTTGTCAAAAACTACCCCAACTATCTGATTATAAATCTAGATAAGGTGAGTTGTCTTCTTTCTTGCCAGGCAAGGCCCTTTCTGCATGGAAGCAAGTGAAAAGTCAAAGGGAAATTCAACGAATAATATTCTAAGTAGACTTTAAGCCTGTAAAAAATCTTTAATAAAAGGCTCTTGAGGTGACAACTGTCTAAGCACTTTTGAAATTGTCAGGGTATCTTTCAGACTTCTGTGTTTTTCATGCTTCATCACATTTGCTTGTGAGATAGCTTTTCTTTAAAAAATTTTTTTCTTGCTTTATTCTTAAACTTTCTTGTAACTGAGTTGGAGCGGAGTTATCTTTGTCCATTGTCATGAAAACTATTTGATGATATTTTGTGGATATTTCTCCTTAGCTCGACTACTGTGCAAGCTTGAAGAATCTTGAAATTGTTTCTGAGAAGGAAAACTACAAGTTTATCCAGGTGATAAAGCCTTCTTTTCTAGGAAACATGGCTTTCTCATTTTTTGTGTTTGTTTTGTTGCAAAGTAATGTAGTTTCTGGAGCTCCCTAAAACTTGAGGGTAAGGCCACTGCTTTACTGTTGCTTCTACTAATTCATTGTGGAGAGTAAGTCAGTGTGTGGAGTATGCTTCTATATCTGATGCTCAAATGGACATAAAAGCAATTATGTCATTTTTATACCTTTATTAAAAGACCAAATGTTTCAGCCAAGGTGTGTGACACTATTGTCCAACTCTTATGTGAAACTGTCTTTGAAAATAAATGTATTTTATTGTATAATAGAGGTTCAGAGTATGGAGATAACTGGTTTTCAGGATGATTCATTCTCATCTAAGACTACTTGTGATAGGTGGAACAGGCAAGATGGCCTTAGATCTGGCTCCTTCACGCTTATCTGACACTCCTAGATTTTTCACCTTCAAATGCTGCAGTTTGTCATTTTCCATGCTGTGTAACATATTCTTTATTCTATCCATGCTCAAGATAAAACTACATTCTTACTTTTACCATTCTTATGTACTCCGTAGTGGTTTTGGAACATGGTCTAGGTTCAAGGTATGCCTTTTCTTCAGAATGTTGCTGGTTAAATTAGTTCACTGTTTCAGTATTTTAGGCTTCAGGCAGGGGGTGGATCTAGGCTTATTGTTTGGATAAGTACTCAGACTGTTGGGTTTGTGTGCCAAGGTTTGGCTGCATGGGAGTCAGTGGTGATACTGGTCCTTCTGTCTAGGTAGGCTGCCTGAGATTACAGGGCATCAGAGAAAAGCATATGGTTTAATTGCCTGAGATAGCAGTCAGTGTAATGTACGTGGAAGCTTTTTTTCAGAGACAGAAAATGTGAACTCAACTTCTGTCTTAAATTCAGGCAAAGTTAGGAATCAAACTTTTCCACACTTGTTTGATGACCCCCATGGCTGTTGGTTTTTGTAAATGTCTCTAATCCTGTAAGTGATTATCCCTGGGTTGTTGGATAAAATTCCCTTGAGGGAAACGGAATGTGTACCAAACAAATATACTTGGTTTCATCCAAAAGTACTCTTGTTGTTTTTCCTGATGTTTTTAATACCTCCCAATGCATGGTGAGATATGTATGCATACTGTATTGGGCACAAGACAGTCTACATCTGACCGTGTTTTAGAAGAAAAAGATATGTTTAAGAAATCATAGTGAATGCTCTTCCTTTAAAGGAAGAGGAAAATACCTTAAAACAATGTCCAAAAACCACTTAATTTGTCTTTGAATTAAAAAGAACTCTAACCATATTAATGCAAAATAATCCAATTTTTTACATACAGTACTTCTTTGAACCTGCTGTTTGGAATAATTGCATGAGAACTTACAAAAACATAGGTTCATTTGTACTATGTTCAGTTAATTGCCTTGCTCCTGAATGTGCAAGCCTTCCTCCTTCCCCCAATGTTGCTTCCTTTGAGGTGCTATCTTGTTTAAGTTGAGAAGCTTTTGATATTTACCTATTGACTCATTTCATGTTTACATTTGAAAACCGCCCTTGTTTGTCAGATTAACAAACAACTCATCTGTCCATGCTGTGCTCCTTTCCAATTATCTCGATTTTTCTGGTAATAAAAGCAAAGCTGAAGAAAACTGTTGGAAAACTTCAGTCTGCTTTTGATGACAGTGGAAATGAACTTCATCTTTAATGCCACTGGGTGTCACTGTCTGCAAACTTTGCTTCCTGTGAGCGCGTGTCCCAACTACAGTGTACAAGCTCTACACTGTACTTTTGCTGTGTATCTCTTTGGAGTTCCTGTTGTTTCACATGTTAGTAGTAATAAAAAACCTGAAATGATGTATCTATGGTTGATGCTATTGCTTAAAAAACAAAGTCAGGTGGTCTTTTAGACACAGCGTTGGTATAATGGCTCAAACTCAGTTGCTAGCTGTCTTTGTATCTGTGGAGAGCTAAAAGAAAGTATCTAATTATATCTAAAGCTCTGGGTTTCAGTATCTTGTTTACTGTTGGAGGTTATAAATTCCTCTTTTAACTGGACAGTCTTAATTTTCTGTTATTGCTATTGAAGAATAAGCTGAGTAATCCTGTGACTCTATCAGACATGTATTTTGGCTTTGCAGGCTTGTTCTTATTGCAGAACTTTTTCCTGTGCGTGCTTTGCAATGATTTGTTATGTGATGCTTGCTACAAATTGAAGCTTACTATTTATTTAATGTTAATTATTTTTTTCCTGTTTAGGGGGACATCTGTGAACCTCATTTTATAAAACAGCTTTTTGAAACCGAGAAAATTGATATAGTTCTTCATTTTGCGGCCCAAACACATGTAGGTGAGCACTGGAACATGTTTTAGTATTATTTTTGCGTGTATGTTTTGAAGTGGGGTGCTGATGTTTTTCATCTTTTTCATGTTCACATGAAACAGATATACAGTTTGACATCTTCACAGACTACATGATTCAGTCAGGTGGCCTTTTTAACTTAGGGGGTTCACAGCTTTAATGTAAAAACTGCTTTATCTGACTATTGTTTATTTTGATCGTGTGTGTATATGTATTTATTTGCTTACTATATTTTAAATTCTATCTAGACACATGCTAGTGTAGTCATGTCATGTGATGTTATGAAGACAGTTTCCCTTGATTGACTCCAACCATGCGGGGAAAAATTAGAGTGGAAGCTACGAGTGATCGTAGCTCCCTTTAGAGTTCTGCTGGGGATCTAAAAAGCAGCAAAATGAATTCCACGTTGAAGTGCCTACTTAGGATTGTCAGTCTTCTGTAAAACTGTTAATGAGAGGTATCCCTAGCACATTCCTTCCATAATGAGAAGAAGTCATTGAAGAAATCTCCATGAAAATTCTTCCCAGGGTTGTCAACATTGATGTGCATTAAGTCATTAGGTCAGTGGGATGATTCTAAGAATTAAAATGGGTGGTAGTTTATTAACAGTAATAGATATATTGTGTTTTTCAATGATAGTTTACTAAGGAAACTTGGCACTTCATGGTGGAGAGGGGGATTACCTACGCTGCCATTTAACTGAAGCTAATTAACATTATTTCAAATGGACTATTCCTAGATAATTACCTTTTGCTCTGCATTCTGGCCTATTGTTGGGAGCAAGGGTTTTTTTGTCTTTGTGTAAGTGTAGAAAGCATCTTCATGATAATCTTGCTGCCTGATGATCAAACTGGTGGTAAAATCCCTGTTTATATTGCTGCCGTTAATTGTTTTGGTTCAATTGAACACCATGTATTGCTTAAATTTAATCAGAATTGTGTTTTTTTCTTTTCTATAGATCTTTCATTTTGGCGTGCCCTGGAATTCACTTATGTGAATGTTTATGGCACTAATGTACTGGTTGCTGCTGCCCATGAAGCCAATGTGGAGAAGTTTGTCTACGTCAGTACAGATGAAGTATATGGAGGCAGCACTGATCAGGTGACTTTAGAAGCGTGTGGGGGTCTAACTTTTCTTGGCTTCTTTAAACGTGTTATTTTTGATAATACTTAATTAGTACCTGCTTGCAAGTTTGCTTCTGGAAAGCCAAGTATCAAAATTGTCCTGAAGTTTTTCTGTAGCGTGTTTTATATTGAACGTGTTGAATGCGTGCTAGCCAAAGCAGTCAGACTGGTGTCATTAATAACAAGTGAAAACTTCTGAAAGATAGGTACTCCTTGTGAATCATAGTAGAAATTGTTGAAGATATTTTTCCAGGGAGAGGAAAGTAAGTCAAGAAGTAAGTTGGGGTCAACTATTTTCGGAGGCAAAGGTGAGACCAGAACAGTGTCTTTTGTATAAGTGATAGTTATGATAGCCATTTTAGAGTCTGTCCTTATTTCAGGATTCATAGAATCTTCTGAGTTGGAAGGGACCCTTAAAGGTCAGCTAGTACAACTGCCCTGCAGTGAGCAGGGACATGTGCAGCTAGATCAGGTTGCCCAGGGCCTAATGGGAGTGTGAGTTTCTCAGTCTAGTTTGTTTGAATATTTAGGGATGTTTACAGCAGTTGCAACTGTGTCTTTTGTAGCTTGAAGACTTATCTGGACTAAAGCAATTGAGTAATGCAAGTTTTCATTTCAGGAATTTGATGAATCCTCACCAAAATGTCCAACAAATCCCTATGCCTCCTCTAAAGCCGCTGCAGAATGTTTTGTTCAGTCTTATTGGGAAAGGTACCAAGTAAGTTAATGGAAGCTTCAAACTCTCTGAAGCTCATACTCTTACACACATAATGAATGTTTAAAAGAAAAATCAGTAGCAGACAACATGGTGTTACCTCCTTCCTGAATGCTAGTCTTGTAGTTTGGATGAATCAGAGTCCTTCTGCCATTTACTGGTGGAGGTGTACTGCAGGAGGCTTGGGAGGTGGGCGGGCAACTAATTTCAGACTGGAAAATAAACCTGAACTGAAATGTCTAGAATATTTTTTCAAAATGAACGAAGAGAACAATAGCAATTTAAAAATACATAGTGATATGCTAGAAGGACGTCCATTTATAAGTAGAATATTCAAAATGCAAATTGTATTGACTAGTCTTATAAGTGGAAACAAGGTGAAAGAAAAACTATTATTCGAATTTGTTCAGGCAAAACCAGTTTGAGTTTTCAATGCGTTATTCTTTTCATTTTGACATGACATTTTGCAAAGATGTTTTTGATTCTGATATTGATGACTGTGAAACATTTACTTGGAATACAAAAGAGTAAGCAAGTTTTCAGTCAACCAGATGCACGTATGTATGTCCTGTGGTGGGTCCATAAAGGGACTGAGAGATTAGGAACATCTGTCACTCTTGATGCTTCCTTCTACAGACTAAAAAAACCAGAGGCTTTTGCCTAGAAGCAAATGTGGATAGCTTAATTCATTAATATTTGTGAAAACAGTCAGATTTGTGGTGAAGCGCTGCAGGTGTGTCATTATTTATTGACCAGCTAGAAGCCTATAGATTTTTTTACTTATGTATACTTAAAATATGCATGTGATTAAATACTACCTTCTTAAGTTTCCAGTTGTTATCACCCGGAGTAGTAATGTGTATGGACCACACCAGTATCCAGAAAAAGTAAGTTAAGCTTATGCTTTACTCTGTGCTTCAATGTACTATAATTTAAGGTTTTTGTGATGTTCATTCTTAGGAGAAAAAAAGTAACTTTCCAAAAAAGCGTTGTCTTATATTTGTCCATTCTTCTCTGTGATTTTCTATATGCTGATCTCAAAGTAAAACATCCTACCATCAGCACAACATACACAGTTGTTCTGGTTGTCAGTATAACATCACTTAGAGATTTTAAGTTACTTACATCAATTTAACTGCAGTTATTTTATTCTGAACTTGTTCTACTGACAGGATTCCCCTACAAATAACTGAAGTTCATGTTGTACATGTGGTAGTTAGCAATGTTAAATAAGAGGCAACATTTCAGAAAGCCAGTTTGGAGGGAGCTGTGTGTCTGATATAAAGTGGATGTTTGAACCAGTGTGGGGGTAATAGTTAAGATGAACCTTTAGCAGTCAGACATATAGTGAAAAGTAGTAGAAACAGACTTGTGGGTTGGTTTTTGTTTTTTTTGCACATGTCCATGCCAACTTGCAGGGTAAGAACTTAAAAATACTTATTAGTGAGAGTGAGTTGGCTTTGTAGCTAATACCGTGCTATGCTAGTGAATGGAAATAAACTGATGTGTGAAATGGGGCTGTATCTTGTGGTTCTAGTGATGTCTTTTTATTTTTAAACTTGATTTGTTATTTTTTGTTCTTAATCAAGTAAGTGTTTTCGTTATCCGTCTACAATAATGCAGGGAGGTGTTCCTTAAAATACATGTTCACTGATCTGTGTCTTGGGAGATGCCTGACCACAGATTGTCTGATGTTGGGTGTACATTTAGAGGATGTATTGCTATTTGCTTCTTGTCAGCTTATACTCTTCCTCAAGTATTCACTTTCATTACTGTTATAAAAAAAAATTACTAAGAGAAAGGATATTTGGTTCTACCTGTATAATTGCTTCTAAGGTTAGGATATTATGTAAGTTAACAAAATTGAAAATGTTTCTGTGGCTTCAGTTTAAAAACTTGGTTAGGCCAACTGTTGTGAGGCTTTTAGGACATATCTAAGCATGTAGCTGAGCATAGTATGACTGCAGATAACATGCTGAAAGCTGATGCCTATTACTTGACTAGTGGCTATTTACCTTTGTGGAATCATAGAGCCCTTAGAGTTGAAAGAGACCTCTGAAGACCATCTAGTCCAGTCTCTCTGTAGTGAACAGGGACATCCACAGCTAGATCAGGTTGCCCAGGGCCTGATCCAGCCTCACCTTGAAAGTCTCCATGGACATCAACCACATCTCTGGACAACCTGTTCCAGTGCCTCGCCACCCTCACAGTACAAGATTTTTTTTTTTCCTTATATCCAACCTAAATCTACCCTCTTTGAGAATGAAACCATTTCTTCTTAGCAGGGTCTGTGGTGACAGGCTAAGAGTCTTCTCCTTCTTTCCTGTAGCTCCCTTTAGATACTGAAAGGCCACTATCAGGTCATCTTGAAATTCTTTATTGGTTCTCTTTCAAGTTCAGCTATTTTAATGTCTGATACTTCTTCACCATAGGCTTCTTGCTACTTACTGTATGTTTAAACAATGTTCTAAACAGTTGGCAGTAGTCAACCCTATTTTAGGCTCTAGTGCACTTCTGTGTGTGAAAATAATAGCACCATTTTTGTGTGTAAATCATTACGTTTTAAATTTCTGATTTGTAATGGATGACCACAAGGGTAAGTATCTTAACACAAGAGAGGCATCTAATCTTCAAACAAATAAAGTAAAAAACAAACAAACAAACAAAAAAAAAAACAAAACTCCAAACCAGTGAACTGTGAACATCGGGAAAGGCAACTGTGGTGTAAAAAAAATACTCTGCTTACATAGGAAAAAAGAATCCTTGCAGTTTCTATGCTTGATGCATTCTTTGGTTAGATTTAAATTTCAGCTGAAGTTTTAGCTTGAACTATTGAAACAGTCTTATTATTAAAGCACGTAATGTTATGTACTGGTAAAGCAACCTGCTCTTTGCAGAATAACAGCTTCTAAAATATTGTTTTTGTGACTGTTTAGGTTATTCCAAAGTTCATCTCTTTGTTGCAACAGAACAGAAAGTGGTATGTAACTTGTTTTTTTGTTATGTAATTAGTTATCATTTCATATACGTGACACTTATAATTTCTTAATTAAGTTATAAGCTATGAATTACTTGTTTTAGTAGTAGCATATACTTAAAAACCTGCATGTTAGCTGTTTCAGTTGAAGTACTCTCAGGTAAATTCTTACAGTAGAACTGTGTAAAAAATGCATTTTAATAATTTGAGTGCTTCTATTCAGGTATTAAACGTCTTCTGCCTTTTCCTGTTGTGTTTTTTTTAAGCTGTATTCATGGCTCTGGACTTCAGAGAAGGAATTTTCTGTATGCAACTGATGTAGTAGAAGCATTCCTTACTGTCCTGAAGGAGGGGAAGCCAGGTGAAATTTATAACATTGGAACTAATTTCGAGATGTCCATCGTCCAGCTTGCTAAGGAGTTAATCCACTTAGTGAGTAAACAGTTACAATACTTTCCAATGCACATATGAACAGTCCTCTGCTGTAAAAATATTTCTAACTCTGTGAGATAGTTCAGTGCTTGCAGCAGATCTTAGAAGAGATGTGTTAACCTTCCTGTGGCAGGTGTGTTACGTGCAATACAGGCTACCACAGACTGTGTTGCTGCATCGGTTATCCTGTCTGGGACAATAACTGGTGTAATGATTAAAAGCCATTTGTTCTTTTTCATGTTGGCTACTTGAGTTTTTGTCTGAAAATGCGGAAGATTAAAATGTAGCAATTAAATTTTGCATGTTTAGTAAGTGCTGAGGCAGAAGTATTGTTCCAAGTAGTTTTTATAACTTCAGTAGTATGGTTGTTCAGTTCAGACAAAAGACCATTTCTGTTTGGGTTTTTGTTTTTCCTTGACAGAATTAAATCTAGTTTTCAATGTATGTGAAGACTGTGCAGGGTATATTGGGGTGATTTTCTTTAATTTTTTTTCCCCACTTTTTGTCAGATAAAGAAGACCAGTTCAGAATCTGAAATGGAGCACTGGATGGACTATGTCAAAGACAGGTAAGAAAACAGCAAGGTCTATGCAGGAGAGCTCTATCCTGAAGAGTCCAAATACACGGGTTCCCATGTAGTCCACAGCAATGACCCCCAAAAATGGGTGGCTTTTATAAATGCTTTTGCTGAGTGTTTCCATCTTTAATTGCAAGCTTGATTTGGCTCTGTTCTTTTTTTTTTTTTTCAACATTTCATTTCTGCAGCAATGATAAGCTACTGCATACTTCAGATGTGACTCTTTCAGCAGATACGTGACTTCTAATCACTCTAGAGATAGCAGTTAAGGATTCTCAAGGCCCTAATAATACTTACTTTCTGTTCATGTTTGGATAGTTATCAGGCAACTGAGCTGTCTTTAAATATACTATCTTTTTCCTCAAAGGAAGTGTTTTTCAGAATCCTCTCTCAGTGTACCACAGGACTCTGAACAAAAAATTGCCTTTGGCTCACATGATGTGAGAGTTCAATAGGTTTCGTGTAGTTCAGATTAAGGATTGTATTCATGTGTATTGGGCCCTGTCTGCAGATGTTGAGTCGTAAGTGGGCTCATGGGATGCCCAGAGAGGTGGTGGGTGCCCCATCCTTGGAGACAATCAATGTCAGGCTGGATGGGGCTCTGAGCACCCTGGTCTAGCTGTAGGCATCTCTGTTCAGTGCAGGGGAGTTGGACTAAATGACCTTTTAAAGGTCCCTTCCAATTCAAAAGATTCTGTAATTGAGATACCTTACTAATATTTAATTTTGAAAGGCTTAAATCATGATGGTTGCTTGTATTGGAAAAATTAGTTCTGTTTCTCCTTGAGACTATAACATTTTAGAAGCAAACTACTTAACATTTACTGCGTGCTGTGTACTCTGACTAGTCAGTATACTAGTGTCGGTAACGCAGGCATGCTAGACTAAACTACTTAACTGCCAGACTGTAGAAATAAAAATGCGTTCTAGAAGGAAAGCCTTCTGTGTTGAATCTTGCAGTTTGGGATTCTGTATATTCAGTATTACTAAGTTTGTGCAGCTAATGAGCCACTGTGTTAGCCGTGCTTTGGACATCTTTGTACTTCAGATTTTAACACGCTTCAGATCTCTGGCCTTGTGTCGTGATAAATCTGAGAGCACTGCCTTGTTTAGAGACTGTCTAAAGAGCTGCAAGCATGCTGATTTTCATTGACAGTGGTTTGAGATTACTGTTCATTTTTGTGTGGAAACATTAATTTGTATTTATTCTAGTCAATTCCAGGTAGTTGACTGTGCAAACTGAATTGTATTCTTGTAGCTGCACTTGGTTGCTATTTTATTTTGTTTTTTTTTTTTTCTGAAGGTGGTGTAATCCCTTCATGTTGAAGGGAATGCTCAAACCTGAGGCATGCCTAATCATGGCTTAAAGGCAATTTGAAGTTCTGTCTATCTAATTAATGAAAACAGTCTAACCAAATTGTTTTCCTTCTGTGTTTCGTATTTCACCAGACCTACCAATGACCTGAGATACCCAATGAATTCAGAAAAAATGCACAATTTAGGATGGAGACCTAAAGTGCCTTGGAAAGAGGGAATAAAGAAAACAAGTATGTCTAATGGCTTTTACACTAATAGGTTTGGAAGTTAGGGGAGGAGGAAAGGGAGAGGGGAAGAAATGATTCTGTAGGCTAATTAATGAAACTAAAGGGAATGTATTTATCACTTCATTTTTACATAAATTAGCTTCTTTTAAAACTGATTTTTTTAAAAATATTTAAGTAGCATAAGATATTCTAGCACTAAAAATTCCAGTAAGTCTTGAATAAATTTTATAATTTATAAGGACTAAAACTAGGTTTTTGGGACCTCACAGGTAAAAAATTTTGTATAAGTAGCTGTTACTCTGTTGTTAGTCTTGTAATATCTGTGAAATACTTGTATGTCCTTTTAATCTTTGTTCAACTTGATTCACCAACATTCTTTTCCTATTAGTTGAATGGTACAAGGAAAACTTTCACAACTGGAAGAATGCAGAGAGAGCTTTGGAGCCCTTTCCTGTGACAGAGCCATTTGCACAACTTAATGTTCCATAAGGTGGCAGGCAGCCCAAAGGAGTCTATTCTACCTCGTACAGTCTTTTCTTCAAAGCCTGCAATCAAGTGACCACACTGAACTCTTAACATATTCAAGATAACGTGAGCCATGATGAATACAGAACTGTAATAGAGCGAAACTTTGAGAGGGTTCAGCACTTTATAAGTTTAATTCATTAACTTCAGCTTTTGGTGCAATATTATATCTTCACTAGGTATAGATAATTTTGAGTATTCTACAGAGTGAAGAATTTTATAATGCTAAAAATTAGAGTAACAGATGTCAGATCTTCCTTATTCATTTGGAATAAGAAGATTATGATTACTATGTTTGGGATTCCAGTGAATGATTATATTCACAAATATATTTAGCTCTGAAGTTTTTCATCTGCGTTAGTTTATTTTTACAGTGTAATGTGTGTTTTCTCACTTTGAACAGTTCTATTTTAAATCAATGGGAAAACATAACTGTTTTCTAGAGAATATACATCAGTTGATAAAAGCAAGTATGGCACCCATATGGTTCACAGTTCTTCATTGTTGCACTATTATCTTGAGTAGATGACCAATTGAACTGTTAGCTGTTCTAATGCTCAGTTTTCAATGAAGTGGAGGTAGAAAAGGTGTCAAGAAAACATCTGCTCTTACTGAGATTTCTGCACTCCTTTCTTAAACTTTGCTTCAGTGTCTTAGATGTCATCTGTTTACTGTATTATGGCTTTTTACTTTAATTGTAACAAACTCGAAGTACTGTAACACAGTTAACATTCCAGTAATGTAGCTTTCTGTGATACGAAGGCAATTTATTGAGGAGAATTTTAAACCCTTCATTTGAATTATGGATTGGCACACCTTTTTCAACGCTGTTTCACTTTTTGTGGCAAATTTTAAAGATGTAACAATACATGAGTTTTAATGTAAAATTTCAGAAGGAACTTCAGTTCTGGAAATCTATCAATAAATCTTTTTCAAATGTGGTTTGTTGATGTAAGTTACAGTGTAACTGGTTTCACTTAATTGGGTGAATAAGCTGAGCTAGTGCATACCAGCTGGAAAAGTAGATTATTTCTGTGTCTTAAGGAGAAGGGTGTTCACTTGTTTGATATTTGAGATGAGATATGCAAATAGAGAAACTCTTCTTGCTTTTATCAGTGCACGTAAGTATTTAACACAGTTCCGGAAGCTTATGCTATGTGGAGCTGTGAAAGTGTAGGGTTAAGATGCTAGGGCGCTCTAGTCTCTGAAGTGATCTCTTGATGCAAGTTGAAATTGTTGTAAATTCTAACGTCTCTCAGAAATTAACAATCAAAACAAGTATATGCAGAAGTGTTTTCCTTATGCAGGAGGAATAGAGTTTGAGGTATTTACCTTAACTTTGCATGTGCCAGAGTTTTGGGAGTAACTGAACCCTTAAATAGTACCCCTGACTCTGCTGATAGGAACATTGCAAGTCTGAAGGCAGCACTACCAATTGCATCACACTTCCTGTGTGTTCTATGGTGCTGTTGATAAAGTGCTACTGTTGGTTGATAAGAATTGCCTTAAGGCTGAGTAGTGAGCTTTCTAGACTTGACTATTACACCAAAATGTATTCTAAAGCCTAGGAACATGTTGTATCTGCAACATGGTGGGATAATAATGCCTTGCTAGACTGCATTGCACTTAGACTTCTTTGGGTTTCTGCTGCTTGGTTTCGTAGTCAAAATCTTCACTTGGGAATTAAAATTACAGCTCTTAAAATATACTGGTCTGCTAGAATATTTGGCATACTGGGTACGTACCCTTGTACCAATGAGATTTAAGCATGTCATTATCAAACACGCATCAATTCAAACATGACATTCATGTATTTTCTTAATATTGATATTTTCCCGAGAGACAGCTTCCTTACAATGTGCAGTGTTACTTCTCCACCTGACCATTTTGTGTCTTACAGAAGTCACTAAGAGAAATAGCTGGAGTATCGCAAAGGTACATTTCAGCTACGTTCATTCTTACTATGGCAGGTAGTGTGGTAGTGTGGCTGAACTGCAGTGGGAAAACATGTATTTCTTTTCCTACTTAGCTCATTGTTATTATTTATTATTTAAATCTCTGAGCTACTCTGATGCTGTAGGTCAGGTTGCCTTAGCAAGTGAGTTTTCTGATAGGAGCACTCATTCCTCATGGAGAAGACTTTACTCCTAAAGAAAACTGCTTGTTTCGCTGCCAACCTTCTGTCTTCTGCTGTAGGAAGAAAATGACAAAGGATCAGCTAGTGAACTGTTAATGTAGGGAACTGTAATGCTCTAGGGTTATGCCTCACTTTTTCCTTAGGAGATAGGAAGAAGGAAAAGGCAGTTATGTAAAATTCTGTGAGCCCAGTAGCTTTTCAGTCTGCTTTTCTCAAGGTTTGAATCGCTGTGAAGCTGAAGTTACCCTAATATGAAAATAAATGGGGTTGGTGTCTATATCGCTTAAATGGGTGAAGTTTCTAAAGGACAAAGGCTGGCCTTTGAAAGAGGAATTCTGTCCCAGATGAGAGGCTCAGACTTGAGAAATGATTTAACTGTCTATTCTGCATCTGTGTGGGGTTACTGTTGTGGGAGGGATTAGATCTTTAGCAAGCAACTCTGAAATCCCGTGGACTTTTAAATGTGTGCACTGGGGGGGAAATCAGTGTTGCTACTGCATTGTCTTAATACGCAAAGCCTGCAGATCTCTTGCAAGCAGCAGTGGAAGATAGGTGAAGGAGGCACCTGAGGAAGCGCCATCTGCATCATCCCACTTGCTGTGGCAATGATGGCCTGCGGGGCCGGGGCCTGGGGGTGAGCCCCAGTTTGTGGGATGGAGATGACACTTGCTCTCTTAGAAGTTCTGTCTCTTTTGACCTTTCTGCTTGCTTTAAGCCCTTTGGCTTTCAGATCCCACTTGTGGTTGAGGCTGGTTTACATTCTAAATATGGTGTAAAAAATGATGGATGAAAAAATGGCTTTTCTTAGTTCTTCCTGTTCCAGTGCTCACAAGTTCATCTGCACAATCATGAGGCTGTGTTGGTGGCACTGAGAGCAGACACGCTCATTAAGTGACTACATTCACTGTTTCGAAGTAAAGCAATTGCTGTGCTGGAAAACCATGGGGTGAGGAGATGCGTGGGAGCCATGCTCCCTTGTTGTCCACATTTCCTCCCACACAGCAGAGGGAGCGTGAGCAAGGGACATCCTCACAGACAGGTCGGGCTGCAGTCATGGGATGTGGAATAAATGCCCAGCTGTGGGAATAAGCTAGTTTTTGTTATAAATACGCTTGGCAGGTTTGTAGACACAGCTTTCCTTACGGGTGTGTCCCTAAGCAAGAGCACTGCAGAATGAGGCTGGGTGCCCTCTTTGTGTGCAGGTATGCCAGCTCTGTGTGGGATTGGTCAGACTTCAGAGCACTGTTCTTGAAAGCTCAGAGACATAAACACTGATGATTTAATGCTCTTGAATCCTGTGGGGTGTTCTAGTTTTTTCTATCCCCAAGTAATCTAGGGAGCTGCAGGCAAATTCTTCTGAGCAGAAATGCATGCAGGTATTCCTATCATCTTGCGTTAACACTGTGTTAAGGCACAGTTTTACTCGCAGAGACCTGTCGTCGTTTGAGGTGTGCCTGGTAGCACAGGGCAACCGACAGTGTTCTCTCTACCTGAAGAAGACCCTGACACATCAACCAGATGAACTGTGGAGAAGAATGTATTTGGGGCGCTCCTGAGAACAAGGTCGACGTGAGCCGAAATAGCTCAGTTGGGAGAGCGTTAGACTGAAGATCTAAAGGTCCCTGGTTCGATCCCGGGTTTCGGCAAGCTATTTTTTTTTTTTTTTTCCCTCCGCTCTCCAGATACCCTGGAGGCATCTGCCGACCGAGGGTGTTCCCGCGCCCACAGCCCACAGGACGCCCCGGCTGCCGCCCGCCGCGCTCCCCTCAAGGTTAGGGGCCTCTCTCCCCTCACGCTTCGAAACAGCGGCCGTGGAGTCCGAGCGCGCAGCAGCGCCCTCTGCCGGCAGCCGCCTGAAACTACAGCAGCGCTGAATGTAAGCAGTCTGCGCGGACTGTCCACCCAACTCCCGCTTATTTTTTTTGGAGCCAGTCGTTCGGATTTTTCTGAAGCTTATTTGTAAGGCTGGCATCTATTTTTTCGGCGAAAAACATCCGTTAGTTCCCTAGATAAGCTGTTGCAACTGAGATGTATCCCTTCCTTTGAGTCTATTAGATGGTTGCTGTGAGTGCTGTTAAACCTTTTCTCTGTTACGTTTCTTGTGGCCTTTTTCATATGCTGATTCTGTGACAATACACACACAGGTCTCTCAGCGTTGGCGTTATCGGTGCAAAACACAGGAGTAGCTCAGCTCCTTGCTGCTAAGGAGCCATCTTGTACCTGTGCAAGAAGGGCATCGCTGCCCGCCTCCTCCCTTTGCCAGAACATCACACCAACCGTGTCACCGAACTGCCTGTCCAATGTAAGGAGCACTCTCCGCTGATGGGTACCTGGTTAGCACTTACACCCTTACTTGATAAGGCAGGAAAGTGCTTATAACTGCTTATATCGCTGTTTTGCCTAAAGATTCTTTGAAGCCTTTTTCGCTCGTTTGATATTATTTCATCTTACGTGCCACAGCAGTTGCCTCCTCAGAGATTTTGTGGAGTTGAACAGAAACTCTGAGAGACCCTGCAGTGCTGAGAGTGACCGCCATGGGGATGCTGTAAGAGGATCCAGTTCTTGTTTGTTGTGGGATTTGGATAGTGTGCACAGAATAAGGCTGCAGGCCTCAGCTGGGAGAAGTGGATAAAATTGAGAGAACCTTAATTCTGGTATTTCTAAATTCCTGGGTGATTTTGCAGGCCGTTTGCTGCTTCCTGGTGTGATTTGGCAGATTCTGAGAAAATAACCCCGAGTGTTGTTGCTTTATTGCTTTTATATCACACTGTTTTCAGGCATTTTTTGTTCAACTTTATCTGCTTTACACCACCTTCTTGCTAGCATTGGTGGTTTCCAGGTTTCTTCTTGCCAGTGAATGTCTTTATTTCCATTTATTTTTTCTGTTAGCTTGTCTGCCCTGATAAGAAGAAGACACAGACTACTTTCATGTTGGTTCAATGAAACCTTTATTTCTAACCAGAAGGATCCTTCTGTACTACTGGGAAACTTCTCTGCTACTACAGGCGTGGCTACATTTTTAAGTGACTGTCGAATACTGAAGTTGATACCTCACATGGATTCAAAGGAAAATCACGATTTGCAGTGCTGTTTCAGTCTGATTCGGATACCCAAAATCTGTGGGATTTGGATCCTCTGCTTTGTCCATGACCATCCTCAGCTACCGAATCTTTGGTTTAGTGAACGGAAACTGGAGCAGTGTTGTGCAGACGAGATGCTCCTTCTCCTCCCTCCTCCCCCCAGACTTCTGCATTAGCCTCCTCTAGTAAGTCCAGGCCTTGTCCGTGTGGGCAGCTGCCCGCCTGGTGCTTGCTATTGCCTTGGCTGCCTCTCTGTGGCAAGTAAATGTTACTCCTACATGTCGTAAAATTTCCTCTCCTTAGACTGACCATCAGTTTGTTAGAAAAGATTTGTATCTACCTGTCTCTTGACTTTGTCGCCTGTGCTATTTACAGACATCCATTAAATCTCATTTAGATATGCAGTATGATCAATACAAGGGATTTAAAAAACACGAGTCAGGACTCTTGCTGAGTTTTAAGGTTTTTCTTCCTTATACTTGTCATCTGTCTGTTATCTGATCTTATAAAAAAGAACTAGATGTGTGTTTTGCAATTTTCTGGGGAAAAATACATTTAAAAAGAAAAAAAAAATCCACCTGATTATGCACTTCTAGAATCTAGCACTCTCCATTCAATCTGTTTTTTTTTTTGCTTTGAGGTAGCAAGTTAGAAAAGCTCTATCTGTCTGAGTTCAGCTCAGGAGCCCCATGGAAGGAAGCCTTTTCTGATCCAGCTCCTCGGGAGTTTTGATGTTCCCTCAGCCCATCTATGCATCTCAGGGCTCCTGCTTTGTGCTTTGGTAGTAACGCAGAATTCATATTCCACAGTAATGTTGGAATATAGAATTTATAGTATAGATTAGCAGACAGATTTGGGGCAGTTGTGAACTTTTAACCATCAGTCCCACTGTGCTTATCAGTGTTATCTTTATTCCTCAGTGAACCTCAGGGGAAACAGTGTATTTTTGTTTGGATGTACGTGTATCTGCTGGCATGAAGCAAGGGCACATTCATTGCTTTGACTGGCAGTGTTCCTGAGGGCGAGCCCACATGGTATGGGGGATGAATATCTTTTGTTTCATATTTTCAGTTAGGAGAAGTAGTAACTTGAGTATCTTGAATAAAAATAGTGAGAGAAGAGTATCTTCTAGAGCTGGCTCTAAGGCTAATGTAAGGTCAAGGTTTTAGAGATTTCTGATGTTATTTCAGGTACTGCATTTGCACTGTCTTTCAAATTCTTCTATTAATGTTGTACAGAGCCAGACCTGGATTTTCTGTCCTTATATTTATTTCTCTATGACTGGGACAATTTCTTGCACTGCTGAATGGCAGACACCGTTCCCAGATGTGTTCAATAAACATTTATATGTTTTATTGAGGGACATGATTTAGTGGGAAATATTGGTGATAGGTGAACGGTTGGACTGGATGATCTTGGAGGTCTTTTCCAACCTTGGTAATTCAATGAGGGCCTCTGCCTTACCCCTTTTATTCTGCACATGAGCTCTTTGGCTCACATCTTCCTGACTGTGTGCTGAAGGATGAGCCACAAAGGCAGCCTGTGTGCCAGCCAGACTGCTGGCTTCCTGTGGGTTTTGCACAGGGAGAGCTCCACATATGTCCAATCTAGTATATTGAAATAACTCTCATTTAACTTCACATTTTGTCAGCCAGCATGTATCTACTCTATGTAAATCAGGTTGTCTCTTACCACGGCTGTATACAGTGGGATTGATCTCACTTCACTTCAGACAGTTAAAAGTTTAGTGTCTGAGTTTGTGTTAGTCACCCTTGCCACCTCTGATGATCAAGGCAGAGAAATTAGGACAGAGATGGGTCATTCGGCTCTCCATGATGCCTGTCTGAGAATGGGATAGGTCATCCTGAAGAGCTGGATTGGGAACCACACAGTAACTGAGATTTTATTCTTTACCTCCTAGATGCCCAAGTTCATTAAGCAAATCCTATTCTATGACTGCCTTGAGAGTTAGTCCAGTTTAGAAGCTGATGGAATAGTTCAAGTGGACAGGCGGTGTCTACAGCTGTGGTGCAGATGTAGTGGTGATCTTGAGTAGTAGATCTCCTTGACTTTATTTACACATCCTTTGTCAGCTGACGATGCTGAGATTAGTGGTATTCCTTACTAAGGATGGTTTTGTCTACCAGTCAGTACTGTATTTATTTAAACTGTAAGTAGCTTAATCTTTCATTCCTATTCCTTCATAGAACCATAGAGTCACCAAGGTTCCCAAAGACCTCTAAAATCATCCTGTCCAAACGGCCACCTACCACCAATATTTCCCCACTAAACCATTTCACTTAGTGCCACATCTACACATTTTTTGAACACCTCCAGGGACAGTGACAGCCACCTCCCTGAGCAGCCTGTTCCAGGGCCTGACCACTCTTCTGGAGAACAAATTTTTCCTTATATAAAACTTGAGGCCATTCCCTCTAGTCCTGTCACTAGTTATGCAGGAGAAGACTTCAATCCTCACCTTGCCACAATCTGTACATTGTAAATCCTGCATCTGATGTGCAATGGAAAAAATTTATCTACTTGGATATAAAATGACATGTTACATTGTTAGGCGAATGATGATATTGCTTCCTGATCTCTGAAGAGTTTTCTCAGACACGCTAAATGAGGGAATAAGGCAGAAGATGACAAATTTTGGAAAGGAAATGGAAATGCTCATTATCTCTGACAAAAAATGAATAGAACTACACACAGGCAATACATGACTTCGAGTGTAAAAGTGTATCAGCAGTTTTAAAATTAGATTTATTTAAGGCTGTGGAAACAGTTGTCACACACACTGACTGTACTAAAGCACTGTATGATTGTAGGATCTTTCTAAACAAACTGTATATATACACATGCTTCAGCTATCATATGCACTTGGAGAGGTAAGAAGCAAAGCGTAATTAAACTTGGAACTTGCGAAGTGGATGTATTTAAGTAGTGATTTCCCCTTGCATTCTTCTCCTGACTTGTGGGAGTGAAGTTTAGCTGAACTGCAAGGCCCAGCGAGGAATCAGTGGGAACCCAGACGGGACTCATCTGTCTAAACATAGATCTTTAATGTGTATTGAGTACCGCTGAACCCTAGGCTCCCCTTACAATAAATAAATGAAGAAGGTTATGCCTTTGTGCTATGCAATACATTCTGTCCTAACGTGAGCACAGAAAACAAGCCAAGTGAATTGCACCCTAAAAGCAGCTATTTCTCTCCATTAAGAGAGGAACCTGTAGAGGGAGCCTTTGGTGACCAGTTAAATGTAGATTTCAGTGATCAATAGATGTCTAACATTAGATGAGATAAATTTCATCCTCTGTCACCTGGAAGCCTGCTGATAAAGCAGATTGATGAGAGATTGATGAGTGGAATTCACAATGCAGGGAAAGCCTGAGCAATCCACAGTCTGATGGCACATGAGCACAGAAGCCCAATTGCTGCTGAGAAAAGGAAACTCGCCTAAGACTGTTAAACTGTCTTTAACTCAAGATGAAATCATGGCTTGAAATCTTGTCTATTTGATGCGAGGCCTGGCCAGGTTACTCTTCTCTGAGCTGCTTTTTTTCTAACACTATATGAATATGCCGTGGCACGTAGATTGATTTTCAGTGAGGCTTCTAAAGGAAATGAAGTCTGTAAATTAGAAAGGAACTGGATAAATAATGTAAATATGAGAAAGTGGGAGCTGATGAGGCTGTCTGTATGAAGAAGCGTTTTGTGCAAGGGCGGGATCATGAGATCTCCAGAGCTGTTCTGCATGCCCGAACTTTGGCCTCATTCTCCTGACTGCTGGACGTGGTGAAAAAGGGTAAGGCTGTGAAAGGGCAGTGATCTGTGGGGGAGGAAGAAGAGAGGACATAAATCAATGAGAGCCTGTGTATGCGTACAGGAAGGGAAAAGCAGATTGGGGTGCAAGGAGAAAGAAAAGTAGGGAGAAAAGATTCAAGAGAGTCTACTTTTAGGAGGGTCAGAGAGAACAGAGATAAGCAGTGAAGTAATGAAAGATAAAGGATTCATAATGAAGAAAAAGATGCATAATAGAGGTATCCTGCTCTTGAATTGGCTTCCACCTTTTATATTAAGTAGCTTTTCTTCAGATACTGTCCAGTGAGACTCTCAGAAGTATTCAAGCAATACGTACCTAGTGGCAGTATTGGAAAGCTGCCTTAGGTCAAACTTCTTGCTCTACAAAATCTAGAGTACGTAAACTGACAACAGTTCAAGTCAGCAGCCAAAATATTTATGTCACTTAAAACATGAACCAAGAGTTGGGTTTGATGTATGTATTGGCTAAAGATTAGCCTGAATTGATGTCCATTCAAAACAGTCTGAGCATGTCTGTTTTCATGTTGTATGTAAGTAAAACATGTGTTGCGTGATTTTTGGGGCAATGAAAGATATGCTAAGGTATTATAAGTTGAGTTTTTTGCTCACCAGTGAATGGGAATTTCAAATTGCAGCTGTTCTGCAATGGTAATTCATGATCAAAGAATGATCTGGCATGGAGAGAGGACAATAAGTCTTGACTGCAGAATCACAGAATTGTAGGGGCTGGAAGGGACCTCTAGAGATCATCGAGTCCAACCCCCTGCCAAAGAAGGCTCCCTAGACCAGGTTGCACAGGTAGGCGTCCAGGTGGGTCTTGAATGTCTCCAGAGAAGGAGAATCCACAACCTCCCTGGGCAGCCTGTTCCAGTGCTCCATCACCCTCACTGTGAAGAATCTCCTTCGCACATTGGTGCAGAACTTCCTATGCTCAAGTTTATGGCCATTTCCCCTTGTCCTGTCCCCACAGACCACTGAAAAGAGGTTGGCCATGTCCCTTTGACTCCCACACTTAAGATATTTATAAATATTAATAAGATCCCCTATTTTACAATGGCTGAAAGTGTGAGTGCCAGAGACAGAACTCCAGGTAAGGGAGTGAAGTTTTCCTTGCTTGAGGAGATAAGAAATGCTGCAGCATTGTGCTGTAGCAATTCTGGAGTGGAGTGCTCAGGGGCCACCTTCGGCTTACAGTGGTAGGGTTTTGTCAGTGCATCGTTCCTTAAATCTCTTTATGTTTAACCACAACTGTGTATTTAAATTACCTCTGGAAGTACAATAAAAGTTCCCAACACTGATAAATACTTTTCGTCCATGTTTGTAATTTTTTCCATAGAACTAGAATCTATTCGTATTCAGATTATGTTTATGACAATGTAAACGTCCCTAAACTAAGATAAAGACTTGGCAGAACAAAGAGTCAGAGGTGTAATATTTTCTTCAAAGGAAAGAAAAATATTCACGAGGGCAGACAATTCTAGAAGCATTCATCATTTTTGCATGCTCAGCTTGAGGATACTGAAGATTCACTTAAGTGAGTGTGTTTCCATCTTAAGATATGGTATCTTGGTTTTATTCTTTTCCATATAAAATTGATTTTGTTGATGGAGCATATTCTTGAGTTTTGGTCCTCCTGCCTCTTTTCTTTTCACTTTCACCTTGATCCTTTCCTTCTTGCAGCTTTCTGTATAGAATGATCTTTCTACTTATCTCCAGAATTATCACTGCTCATTATGAATAATCATATGGTTTATTCTTTCAGTTGAATATATTGAATGTTTTATTTTGGACAAAATTCCTTCAAAAATTCCAAAGGCTGAATACTTTTCTGGCTTGACACTAATCTGTGCCTGAGTACAGTAGGAGGAGCCTGAGAAACAATACTCTCATTAACAAAAACATGGGAACCAAATGCCTACGTTACAGATCAGGAACTCTATAGTGCTCCTGTGAGTTGTGTGTAGAGATTTTTTGCCTGCTGTACCTTTGAGTATTCTGTTTCTTTATTCTTTCCCTTGAAAAAAATTAACAAAAAAAATTAAGCACCAAGATGATTAGGTACCCATACGGATCTTAGACAAGAGGGTGAGAAGTTTGATCTTACGGATGAATCTGGGCATTAATACAGACTGTCAGGTAGCTGAAATACTGTGTTTATTTATTACTCTACTGCAAAGCCTAAATATTTCAGCTAATCAATTTACCACAATTCCAGTTATGATAGCCTGACCCCGGTATTTCACAAGAGCAGACAAAACAGTGTGATTGCAGTTTGAGTCTCCAAGGCATCAGCCGTGGCTCATGTGCTCATGTTAGTTGTTTGAAAGGTTCTTTGATAGCTGTAGAGTAGCAGCTCTCGTCAGCAGTGCCAGTACACAGAGATACTCATTTTCAAGAGACAGGAAAACCCCGTAGTAAATAAAAAGTCATTCAACATGCTGTTGTAAAATTGGTATAGTGTTAATATTGTGTAGCCCTAATAATGGCTCCTTTATTTAACCAAATAGCTAAGGGGAAGGTGTGGTAAGTTCTGGATAGTGAAGGACAACTATCTTTTTGAAATGTTGCTCAGGAGACACTATGTGTCATGCTGTGGGATCGACAGGCTTGGAGCAGACACTGACGTGGTGTGGGAGGTGTCCATCTGTCTGTCTATCCAAGTGTTCTCACATCTAGGGCCCCGAGGACTAAGGACCAAAGCCTAACACTACATCTATTCTGCATACCTTACTGTGTTGCCAGCTTTGTAAAATTACATAGTCGTGATGGAAGGAACTAATCATAAGAAAAATTACATGCCACTCTTCTACTCATGCTTTTCTTTCCCCTGCTAACAAATCTCCATCGTGTCATCTGTCTGCTATTCCTTTTCTCCATACTCTTATCCAACTTCTCCAAAAGTTACTTATTTCTCCTACTTGCACTGTTAATTGCAGTAATGTGGTGTGTTGGTAACTTCGTCTCAAGACTTTGCCTAACCTAGGTTCAAGGACTGATCTTTCCCAAACCAGAGGTTTTTTCAGGTGCTGAGTAGTATAGGAAGGGGCATAATTCAGACTGTTTTTGAGTTAGTGCTTCCATTTGTAATTTCTGAGCTTCTTCAACATGTTTTTCTGACAGTTAGTCTTGTTTTCCACCTTATTTTGCATGTTGTGTCAAGGGCAGCACCAGGCAAAAGCTCCCTTAGGATTGAATCCTAAGGGAGATGAGTTTAAACCCTTTTTGTATTTTAGGGATCAGCCTCTTTTCCTAGGTAACTAGTGATAGGATGAGAGGTGATGGCATCAAGTTGCACCAGGAGAGGTTCAGGTTGGATATTAGGAAGAATTTTTCTCAGAAAGAGTGGTGAGGCACTGCCCAGGGAGGTGGTGGAATCACCGTCCCTGGAGGTGTTCAAGAAATGTGTAGATGTGACACTGAGGGATGTGGTTAATGAGCTTGGTGGGGATGGGTTGGTGACTGGACAAGATGATCTCAGAAGTCTTCAGCCTCTTCCTTTATTTTGATTGAATAGTTTTATTCTTTTAGCACAGGAGTTGCATCGTGGGCAAGAACTGTTGCATGCTAGCAGCTTTTAAAAGTCATTTTGCTCAATGTCCTGAGTAAAACCGCTTATCTGCATGTCTGGTATATGTATTGATCTTACAGACTGTGCCCTGCCAGGTGGGTAATAAATGCTCAGCTGTGACTGTTGTAAAAGTCTATCAGCCAGACCAACCCCACAGTTATCTCTGGTGTAATGATGGGGGAAGGATTAGAGAGCAGGCAAGTGCTACTCACCCTTTAAAAACAATTAAATAATTTATTTTGTATGCAAAAAGGCTATTAAGAGATGAATCCTTCTCCACTTGCCACTAAAATATTTATGGTACAAGCACTGGAATTCTAGTCAGCAGATGGAATCTCCAATCCAAGCTGTTACTACCGGGTTTATTAATTTTCGTTAATGATGCACCTATATCCTCCGCACTTCCAGTTCATTTTCTATTGTCTGCTACTTTCATGGAAAGTGTTATCTGACAGTGAATGAACTACAAAAAGAAGAAGTTTTCCCCTTCTGTTTATCTCTGTTTACAGGGTTTTATTTAAAAATTTTCTCCAGCCACCTCAGCTAAAATGAGACCATCAATTTCCCAAAGTGCATGAAAGCCTGACAAAACCTGGAGAAATAAATCCGAGGCATTCACCCTCTTGACAAGCTGCCAGAGCCCTCAGGACTTGGGCGTCTTTTCTGCCCTTGTTGTCATGTGCAAAACACGAGGATTTGTGCCGTGCTAATCCCTCTAATGAGGGCTTCTCCCAACCTCTACATAAGCCCTGCTTAAAGCTGTGGCTGTTGGGCAGGCACCGCAGAGCCAAAACTCTGTCTTTTAAATGGCATTCAAGGCAATTAGAGACCAGGATTAAACAAACACCCAACACCAGTATCCTCAGAACTGAGAGGAATTATCCCAAGGGAGCTGCTGCCAGACCAGGTTGTCCCACAGAGATCTCCGTGCTCCACTCACTTGGCTCCAGCAGAGAGGCTGCACATAGCAGCAATGGGTGCCCTGAGGTGGCTTTTTTGGGCTGGGCTGAGCTACCTGAGCTGCTGTTGTCCTCCCTGTGCAGAGGCACAGTTCCCCCGTGTCTGCATGACCGTGGAGGCCATTCGGTCAAAGCGCTGTTGCCCAGCCTTGGGGCCGGATCCAGGCAACGTGTGCGGGTCTCTGCAGGGCAGGGGATGGTGTCAGGGTGTGCAGGTGGACACCCAGCCCTGGAGCGGCCCCTACACCCTTCGAAATGTGGATGACCGGGAGAGGTGGCCCCTCAAGTTCTTCAACCAGAGCTGTTGGTGCACAGGTGAGAGGAGGGGTGCAGGGTGTGGGGATGGGGAAGAATGTATCTGTGAGCATTTTTCTGAAGGCCAGAAACATCCCTGGTGGTGTAGGGCATCAAGAAGCCATCAAAGGGACTAGAAAACAGGATATGAGGGGTGGCTGAGGGTACTGGCATTCTTTAATCTGGAGAAAAGAAGTCTGAGGTAAGACCTCATTACTCTCTCCAGCTGCCTGAAAGGAGGTTGTAGCAAGGACAGCATCAGTCTCTTTCCTCAGGACACAAATGATAGGTTGGGAGGTAATGGCTTCATGTTGCGCCAGAGGAGGCTTAGATTGGATATCAGGAAGAATTTCTTCACAGAAGGGGAGCCCAGGGAACTGGTGGAGTTCCCATTCCTGGAGAGATTTGTGGACGTGGCATTTAGGGACAGGGCTTAATGGCAGAATTGGTAGCATTTGGTGATGGCTGGACTTGACTCTAAGAGGGCTTTTACTATTATCATTTTCCTAAAAATACAATAATGTTTATGGCTAAGACATGATAGTTCCTGCATGGGGGTTTCTGTGCAAGAGCCAAAAAAGCATTTTGCCTCATGCAATCTTTTGGGCGTTCCTCTTTACCACTGGAGTTTTCCCTCTAGTCCCTCGTCACCTTTTTCCACAGAGTTTTGGACACTTCAGTGCTGTGTTCGAAGCTGATTCCTTGGGTCTACATGACTACCAAAGTGGCTACCCTATCTTTTCCCTCCCTATCTCCATCCTCTTTTTCCACACATGACTTCACATGGGCCTTTGTCCTCATGTACTGGGAGGCAAAGTGGATCAGGAAGCTGATGTGCTTGAAGGGTAACCTGACCCAAAGGACTGCTTTTTACTAAGACTAGTTCACTAGTAATGGCACCAGGGAGAGAGTAGGAAGGAGAGGTCAAGGTAAGCTAATGAGACAGGTCTTTTTTTGAAGTGCAGTCCTTGTTTAAGGAGGGATAAAATCAGCAGGAACCCAGTCTCCACTCAGACTACTTGCAGGGCTGGCAGGGCATGGTGCAGGGAGTCCAGCAAAAGACATGTCTCTAGCACTGAAGGTGCCTGTCAGATGGATTTCAAAAGCATCTTGGAATTTCTTGTTGGAAATATAAAGTGGTTTGAAGTCACCAACATGGGGAAAAATAGCTTCAACCTGATTCTTAGAAATAGCAGACCTATTTTGTCTAAAATATACCTTGGCTCTCACTGTCAAAAAAGCTGAAATCAACCTAAGAAAGACACATTAGATAAGGTTTCAGTCCATGAGATTAAATTTAGCAATTCTGTTATGAACTGAAAGTAGGGAGGTGGTGACAGATGGCTTATATACCTCCAAAACTAAAGTCAGGCATCACATATAGACACAGACTCTGAGTTAGAAGAGCACTAAAGCATGCTGGCATACACTAATATTTACACAGTCTGAGTAATTAGGGCATCAAAATCTGGGATTGAGGTGGAGAGGAGTGTGGGCAATCATTGATTTGTTTCTCCAAATAAAAGTAAGCACCAGTATTTGATATTTGCTGGGCTGAGTCTTAGGTTATGTGATTATAATGCTGTGTAGTCTCATGCTCCCTGTCTAGGCTGAGCATTCAGCTCTCCTCAGCTCCATAAATCCAGTTTCTCTTTGTAATTCTACTCCGTGGGATTTTTTTTTCTCATTTGTTTGTTTGTTTTTAAAATTTTCTTTATTGTATTTCTTTCTCCTTGTAGTCTTGGTTCTCTAGTTATACCAGCAGTAAAACATTAGGGTAGCAGCCATAAGATGTTTTTAAGACAGGTTTCCTGGGCTCTGTTCTGCTGTGGTCATCTTGATGCTGTATGGAAAGGCATTTCTAGGATAATGCTAAAAAGTTCATAACTGCATGGAATTTGACTTAGATTTGATGTATTTACAGTGGTGGTGATTGTGGTTCTGCATCTATTAGATTTTTTTCCTTTTTTTTTCTCTCTGTTTTATGAGTTTGCACACCAGTTTGAAGTGGTGTAATGTGTGTTCTTTGTTAGGCATCCACAGCTGTGCTACATATGACTGTAAATTAAATATGCTCGTTCAAAGGGAGATGGAACAGTGCACATCTGCACTATTAAAGTATCTTATTTTCCCAATTAACTTTTAGTGCAAACCACCTATCTGAAATGGTTTCTGCCCAGTGCAAACTCCAATCTATGCCAATGCTCTTTCTAAAGTTTTAACAATATAAACAGCCACGTCCCAGTGCCATCTAGGTATTGTCTAATTTATTGTTCAGATGTGGCATAAACAATAGCCATGGGAACTCCAGCTTCTGTGTAGCCAATTACATTTAGTTAGGTAGCACCACTGAACTGTGCCATATTGCTGATGGCCAGTATTTTCCATATGGGGATTCTAGAGTTCTTGCAGTAAGTGCTCAGTTTGAGCTATCTGCTAGAATCCTAATAGCTAGAGATAAAAGGACTGCTGAAAATTTGGCCATATGTTGGAAAAAAATCTGAGAATAATATCCATCTAGGTCCAGATTCTGAACGTTTCTGAAAAAACGAAAATTCCTAACACAAACCAACATTCATGATTGGTTGGTTATTGTTTTGTTGATTATTTTTTACAGTTTTCATAGAATCATAGAATCAGGGCTGCCAACCTCCCCATCTAATACTAGACCAGGCTGCCCAAGGCCCCATCTGACCTGGTCTTGAACAACTCCAGGGATGGGACATCCACAACCTCTCCGGGCAGCCTATTCCAGCACCTCACCACTCTCTTGGCAAAAAACTTCCTCCTGATATCCAACCTAAATCCTCCCTCCTTCAATTTAAACCCATTTCCCCTTGTCCTGCCATTATCTAACACTTCAGAGAGTTGACTCCCCTCCTGTTTGCAGGCTCCCTTTAGGTACTGGAAGGCTGTAATGAGGTCACCCCACAGCCTTCTCTTCTCCAGGCTGAACAAGCCCAGCTCCCTGAGCCTGTCTTCTAGTTTTCTCAAGTTAATTTAATTTTCATATGGAAAAAAAAAAAAAAAGCGTTTCCTTTCAATTTCTTGGTGTTAACAGATAATATACATTAGTTATTCCTCCACTGAGGACAAATGCAATGGAATAAGATTAGTAAAACAAAAAGATCCGGTTTTACTTCTTTTTTTTTTCTTTTTTTCTACGAAGAGTCATGATCAAAAAGACAACTGTAAGACTGTTGTCAGCTGCTTGTTGTGTGTTCCTAGCAATGTGTTGCTGACAGCATCATCTCTAGAAATAAGCTGTGGTTATGGCATGAATGTTGTGGGGAGGTAACAATGAATGTTCAGTTCCTGTCTAATTTCAATTTTGAATCTATTATATGCATTCTGACATTCATTTAACGGCACCTAAAATTAGTTCAGTTTATATAAATTCTTAAACTGAAATGACCTAATGACAGTTCCTGGCAGTGTGCTGTAGTATGTGAAGGGGAATATGATCATTTGTTGTACTCAATGCATATACGCTGTAAGTGTTGAACTGGGCAAAAAGTTGAATGCCCTGTTCTAATTGAACCTGAAAATGGATAGTTGTAGCTAATTATACAAAAAAAGCAGTATTGCAATAGGATATTTAAATTTGGTTTAGAAGAATACTATTTAAGATTTATGAACTAACTTAGGTTCTAAAGGACAAAACTGTAGTGTACAGATCTGGTACAGCAATATAAAAACCCACTACAGAAGGTTATTGTGAAAACACTACTGCAGTCAGTCATGTGGTTGTTAGTAATGAACATGAGGTTGATCAGACAATGACACAGCTTGAGTTCACGGAGGAGTTAAAAATAATTATCATTCATATTTTTTTCCACCACTTTCTGAGGTTGGCACATGGACATGTGCTGAACTTCTAGTGTGCTTTTGTAGATTTTTTTAAAGAAAAAAAAATATTTCAGCATTCCTGTACAATGTATGAACAGGGTGGGGACAGAAAGTTTAAATTCTATTGTTTGACTGTAAGCACATGGCCAGTTAAGTCTTGTAGCTGATATGCTGGTCTTCCCACTAGAAAAGAAGAAGCTTTAGAAGTAGTTATTAACATGTACTTAATTAACTTGTTGTAAGGCAATGTGGTTGTAAGATAACACTAAATTATATATGTTACTTTTAAAGTAATACCCCCTATTTATTTCCACGGAATCTACAGCAGAAACAAAGAACACAATAACACTATTTGAGCAAGGAAATTCTCAGCTACAAAACACTGTTTTTCAACATAGTCACCACCATTAGCCATGCATTTTCACGAGCAATGAACAAGAGCCTGCATGCCGTGCTCATACAGATCTGCACCAACGGAGGTGACCCACTGTTTCACAGCTGCAATGATTTCCTATCATTGCTAGGAAAATGTTGCCCACGCAGTCCATCTTCCATCAGCACAAACAGATGGAAGTCAGAAGGTGCCAAATCTAGACTATACGATGGGTGTGGTAGTACAGTCTAGCCAAGATTAGCAATGTGTTCCACAGTTGTCAAACTGGTATGGGTCCTAGCATTATCACGTTGCAAGAGAAAGGTTGTTTTCTTCTCTGGCCTAGCTCTGGAAGTTTGAGCCTTCGGCTTAGTCAGTGTTGCAATGCAGTCGTCAGAGTTGATGGCTTGTCCAGGTTCCAGGAAATCCATAAGGATTACCCCTTTCCAATTCCAAAAGACAGTGTGCATGTACTGAGGGATGCATCTTGAACTTTTTATTCAATAGGAAATTCACATGTTGTTTCCCTATGGACTGCCATTTTGATTCTGTCTCATAGTGGTAACACCATGTCTTGTCACTGGTAACTATGCAATCTAGGAAACTGTCACCTTCAGCCTTGTATTGGTTCAATAGGACCTGACAAACTTGCATATGGTGTTCTTTCTGTTTCTGTGTGAGCATTTGTGGGACCCACCTGGCACAAACTTTGAAATACTGCAATGCTTCCACCATCATTTCTAGCATACCGAGGCTGATATTCAGCTCCGTACACAGTTCCCTGGTCCTATTCCACTGATTCACATGGATGAGCTGATTGAGATTCTCTTCATTTTATGGTGTGACAGCGGTGCATGGCCATCCAGAATGTGGCTTGTCTTTCATGTCAGTGTCACCACTGCTGAAACACAACACTCATTGCCTCACTGTGGTCAAAGCCACTGTTTGGTCTCTGTAACTGTTCAGCAAGCATTGATAAATGTCAGTGAGTGCCATTAGTACCACATGGAGGAATTCAATGACACCCCTTTGCTTCATACCTACTTCCATGTCAAATGCCATTTTGTCAGACTACCCCTCTGCTGCCATCTGTTACATGGTAACAAAATGTAATGGCATATTGGTGAGAAGGTTCAACCTCTACTGTCATACCACCAACATCCACTTCAGATGCCACGGGCCAACAGAATTAAATAGGAGGCATTATTTTCAGAGTAGCACTAACATAACAGGCCCTGTTAGTGTCTGTACAAAGTACAGATCTTCCAGAACCTACAACCAAACCGTCTGTCTGGAACAAATGCAAGAAGAGCTAAAAGAGTTAACAATTTGTCTTATATAGTAGCAAAACTGATCCTACCTTTGAGATACTGAAATATGGTGGTTTTTCAAATCTGTTGTCTCAGTGGAAGTAATGGTCATGACAGCTGCTCAGTTTCCATGGAATTATAGAATCATTTGGATTAGAAAAGATCTTCAAGATCATCAAGTCCAACCATCAACCCAACAGTACCGAGTCCCATGGCTATACCATGTACTTTAGTGCCATGTCCACACATCTCTTAAATACCTCCAGAGAGGAGACTCTACCACTTTACTGAGCAGCCCGTTCTAGTGCTCGATGACCCTCTCTGTGAAGAAATTCTTCCCGATGTCTAATCTAAACTTCCTCTGGTGCAAATTAAGGCCATTTCCTTGCATCCTGTCATTTGTAACCAAAGAAAAGAGGCCAACAATCTCCTCGATGCAACCTCTTCTCAGGTAGTTGTAGAGAGTGATGAGGTGTCCCCTCAGCCTCCTTTTTTCCAGACTAAATGCTAGTTCCCTCAGCTAATCCTCAATAACTATTATTTTCTGGTTCCTTTCCCACCTTCTTTGCTCTTCAGGGACAATAGTTTCCAAAAGAAGGCAGAAAACAGTGTTATGTGGGTTCATTATAGTGAAAAAGAGACACTGAGTTGATGAAATTACTGATTTATGTTACTCTTGATGTGTTACTCTCAAGCGTCTGAAGGCCAACCACATATTGTAGGGAGTAAAGTCACTGTGAGCTCACTCAAATGCTGAGGTTAAGAAGGAGCTACAGTGGTGTGTAATAAATAGTGTTACCATACACCAGCCATGTGTATGAACGTATACCAAATGTTGTGTCATAAGAAGTGTCATTTTCTCAGTGTCATGCCCATGGATTGACACACTGGGAGAAGTGGTATGTTCATAGTGCCTTCAGAAATAGCCAGATGCACCCAGTTTGACCAGGAAGAGCATCATTACTAATGGTGAGAAGAGACACAGAAGAGCTCCTGAGGTATGTGATCCTAACTCCAGACAAAAGAGTTAGTGGAAAAGACACTCCAGATTAATTTTTGTTCAGCAGCAGTGCAATTGTCGTTCCCAGCAGCAGAGAACATGCAGGGAGTATCTAAACCCAGCTGTACCACGATCTGTTTGCAAGAACAACCTTCCATACTGTATTATCTAGGAACCTTACATCAAGTTATCTTTAGGATAGTCTCAGAGTGATAGTACTCTGTGTTGCTACATATTAGTCACTGAAGGCAGAAGGTATTCAAAAGGATCTTGGAAGGATCTCCCTGACTTCCTGAAAAAGTCTGTTGAGAGTTACATCCTGATAATATGGGTTTACTTCTACTCCCCTAGGGCTATGCCACCATCGCCAGAGTAGCAGACACTGGAGTTAAGTTGTAAGAAACTTAGATATACATTTCACAGCGCTTTCATGCGGGAAGTCCACAAACTGGTGAATGAAGTCTCTGGAGATAGCTATGCATTATATCCACACCAGTGGCCCAGTAGAATATTTTAGAAACAAATACTGGAAAAGTGCTTTGGCTTAAGCATAAAAAACCTGCATCTGTCTACTGCAGTCATTTGTGTTTGCAAATAGAAGCACTACAGACCTCTGTCCACTTCTTGCCATTTCAGCTCCTGCATGGTGACAATTCCATGATGCATGGAGATTGTTGAAAGAAAATGACAAAAAACATCTTTTGATTTCATGAAGTATTGTTGTGTGCATTTCTGATGAGGCAATATTGCCAAACAGACATGTGGACATTAAAAATATGTCCAATCAACAGAAATACTGCAGAATGAAATATTACTTTGCTTGGAGATAGATTCCTTCTGTTCACCAGTCTCTTCTAGTCTTCAGTCCTCTTTCTTGCACAGTAGAAGCTCATGTCTCATTGAAAAATGTCTGGTGAAGTGATGGAAAAAAAGACCCCTGGGATTACATTATAGGTCTGACTGTTAAGGGAGAAAATCCTTCAGGGCATCAACTGGATACAACTGACACTTGAGTGAGGAAAACAAGCAAGGAGTTGTTGGTTCACTTAAACCAAGAAGCCATGCAGATAGAGAAAAGCTTGTTTCCTGTGAAGATGACTCATCGTTTCAGGCTTTTGCAAATGTCTTTTGATAGTCTGAAGAGGTGCATAGTGTATACCTAAATATGGCTGTTGTCTGATAAATTGATCTCAGATGTCATTAGCTGTTTAGAGATAAAGGGCACTCACTGAGAGATGACTAGGACAAACCTGGTCCTGCACTAACTTTGTTTCTGCTAGTGCATCACTTCAAGGATGCACACACACAATTCATCGTGATGCTTATCCAATGCTGCACGTAGATCGGTGGAATTGTGACTGCTGATCTTAAAAAAGGCGGTTGACAGAATTTGTCAATGGTTAACTCCTGTTTTGCTGTTCTGCTCTTTAAAAGGATTAGATTGTACCTTTGGGTGTGAGGGGACAACAGCTACAACTGCTTGTTTTTTCTGACGTAAACCATCAGCCCTCTAAAATTATGTGGACTCATAGCTTCTGATTTCTTTGCTTGCTGGAACATGACAACTGAATCTAGTTGCTCCTACCTGCACTGGGGAGCAATGCAAGCCATACACTTGGAAACTGTCTTTGTGGTATGCCATTGGGTTTTGTACGATCCAAAACCTAGTTAAAAGTCTTCACCCTTGTGGTCTCTAAGCTGGACTTGAGCTTCATGATAACTTACTGATCTTCTTGCCTCTGAAGTAACCATAACCTCTCTGAACCTACAGGTAAGTTCTCATGACCTCTTGGTAGGTTTCACAGGAGTCTGTCACATATGTTTACAGCTCAGCATCCCTTACCCTAGAGCTAGCCATAAGCTATACAGTCTTCTGAGTAACATCCCTCAAAATCTTGGTCTTTCAAATTGGTATTAGGCCATATAGGCCCTGACAATATGAAATCCTACTTTTGTGTTTACTGTTGTTTTGCTCACAAACTCAATCCTATTGCCTAGGGACATCTTGCTCCTCCAGGAAATCTTCACAAGCCACTTCTCCATCTCTGTATTAACCCCAAGCCCATTTGGATCTGTCTACACAGATATGTGTGGGGAGCAGTGAGGTTTTACTGCATTTTGGTAGAGAGTTGGTATCGTCATTGAGGAGCATGTATGTGTAGCTGAGGTTGGAGAGAGTTTCAGTGCACATTTTGGAGAACTGAATGGAGATCCCAGAGGAGCCCTGGTTGAATCCTCACACCCTCCTTCCCCCTAGCAGCAATGCTCACTGTCCCACACTGATGCTTTGCAAGCTGTACTCCTGTGCATGGGATGGAGGCAGATATGCACTGCTGGAATGGTCACCCCCTCACCCCCAGCCAAAGAAAAAGAAGCTGTAGTGGAGGCATTCCACTGCTTCTGGCACTCTGCCATGGTGGGCAGAGGGCCACAGAGTCTGTGCTTTGCTTAAAGTAAGCTCTGTTTTCTTGGGATCTTCCATCGCTTTAGAGGATCCAAGTTAATAGAGGAAAGTGGAGCTGATTACTTGCCTAAGGAATGATGCCAGTGGGGAATGATGGTGTTGCACTATTTCTCAGGCTCTCGCTTCAGCACTGTTTAATTCTTAAAGTGTGGCCGCCAGCACCCCCAGTGCTTCTACTGGCCTACGCTAGTTCCTGGATACACTGCTAACAGACATTAGTTTTTCCTAGGCTTTGTCCTTATGAGAACTGTTTTACTTGGTTAGGGGATTAGGGGATTTTTTTTTTTTTTTTTTTTTTTAAATTATTTATTTATTTATTTATTTTTTTAGTTTGATCCTGGAAGTCTGGGAGCACTTGAGAGCCAATCAAGCAAAGCATTTAATCACCTGCTTAACCTGGAGCGCTTAGCCCTCTGTTCATCTAGAGGCTTAGACTCCTCACATGCCTGAAGGCTTCATGGAGCTCTTAGTGCCTTAGGGCATCAAGCCCATTATCCAGTGCATTTCCTCCCCAACCAGCTGAGTGATTCTTGGCCCTGACCCTGCTCTGGGATGCAAGCCATCCTTCTAGTTAACCAGCTGGCAGCTGCCAGTCTGTTCAGTTGCTGCCCCTTCCAGGAACTGAAATGTCTGGGGAAAAAAGGAAGATAATTCATAATTCTTCTGCATTTCAGTGTTAGTTCTCTCTGATTCATAATTTCATGTCTGCTCTCTTCTTCTTCATTCAGGAAACTTTGCTGGCTATAACTGTGGTGACTGCAAATTTGGTTGGACTGGCCCTAACTGCAGTGTGAGGAAGCCACCAGTTGTCAGGAAGAACATCCATTCCTTGACAGCAGAGGAGAGGGAGCAGTTCTTCGATGCTCTAGACCGTGCAAAGACTACTATCCACCCAGACTATGTTATTGCAACTCAGCACTGGATGAGTCTGCTTGGTCCCACCGGAGAGGAACCACAAATTGCCAACTGTAGCATTTATAATTACTTTGTTTGGCTTCATTACTACTCTGTTAGAGACACGCTCCTAGGTTAGTGCTTTTCTTATCCCAGGGGCTTTGTTGGTAAATGAAAGGGTGAAAAGTATAATTGCTGAACAATGGTAAGTATGCTTACCACAGCTGCATGACTTCAACAAGCAGTGAGGCCCAGCAGAAGGTCTGTGCAGTGAAACAGCTGGTGCTGAGGGGCCAACAGTTTACAACGGAGGGCGGTTCAGGCTTGCTTCAAGCCTGCTGTAGTCTGGTCGCAGCGAATGAATGCTCCAGCGCACTCTGATGCATCTCATGCCTCTTCTGTCTGACAGGGAGGCAGCCCACAGGTTCCAAGATAACTCCAATGGGTGTACCAAAGCGTGGTCAGTCAATGACCCACTTCAGAAGGACATTCCCAGTCCAAAGTAGATGCAGCAGCAGTGGGAAGGGGGCTCTGCAGTGGTGAAGGCAGAGACTTTGGGGACTGGAGTGCTGCTGTTTTCCCTGTTTTTCAGCAAGTCACTAAGGGTGGGATTTGCCTGACCAGCTATGGTAAGCTTTTAAAACCAAATCAAGTTAGATGTTTAGGTATCCATCTCAATGCTTTCTCCCAGATCAGAATTCCCAATCCTCACGACTCTTCTAGACTGAAGTACCTATGCCAGCACAATTTCACAAAGCCCAGCTTCGACAGGAAGAGGCAGCAGCGTGGCTTTTCATAGAATTTCATAGAATTAGCTAGGTTGGAAAAGACCTACAAGATCACCTAGTCCAACCATCCACCTACCACCAATAACCCCACTAAACCATGTCTCTCAATGCTATATCTAAACGTTTCTTGAACACCTCCAGGGACGGTGACTCCACCACCTCCCTGGGCAGCCCAGTGGTCCTACATACAGGCTGTGGAGTTTAGCATTCAATTATCTCCATCTGAGTGAGACGGTGAAATTTGCCCACATCTACCCCCTTGCTAGAAGGCATTCGTTACCCCACAGTGGATTTTCTCCATTTTCCCCTTCTGGCACTGTCCCATTTTGTAAGGCTGAATGAAGCACTCCTTAATCTAGCCAGAGTGAAGGTCCTTCAGGTAATAGGACAGTCATGGGAAAAGGGGAAGAAACAACTTCCAGTGCTGCTGCAGGGATAAATAAACCTGTATGTAAGCTTGCTGCAGTAATAAGCAAATCCAAGTGTGGTTTGAGTCCCCTACTCTTTCAGTGTCTCTTGTATGGTGGGATTTCTCCTGCTAGACTGCTTTTCTCCAAATACTCCAAAACTGTAATAAAGGAAAATATGGAGAAGGTTGTCAGCTGATCAGATATTAAAATCATGATGCTGACTACACCAAGGAAATGCAGGTAGATGTCAAAGCACATTTCTATGTGATATTTTGCTGAAGCCTTTATTGCAAAATTGCTAAATGTCTTGAAATAGTTCTTGTCAAAAGTGAAACCATGAATGATAACTAATCTGTCTCTGTAGGGACCTATAAATTTGAATTTCCATGTCTTTGTGACTACTTGAGTAAGAAGAGAAATGGGTTAATTTTGAATAGAAAATAGATCTTCCCAATCTTTGTGAATCAAGTACCTGTCAAAAGACATTGTGCATTCTTTATGGATATTTTTGCAGCTTAAAAGCATATACTTTTAAAACTTGCTAGATTAATTATTATTTTCAGAAACTTCTGCTGTGTCAGACAGGCATCAATCAAAAACTCTCTTCTGAGAAGAATTACTTGCCCTCAGTACTATCACTCAGACACTGGGAAGCTTTTTATATTCTGAGAAACATCAAGGTGATGTGGTGTTTGATCTGTGCTGTCAGATCGAACAGTTAGTGCCTGAGGATCTGTTTTTGTGGATCACTTTTTTCATATGTCTCTCTTTTTCTTTTTCTTTTTCTTTTTCTTTTTCTTTTTCTTTTTCTTTTTCTTTTTCTTTTTCTTTTTCTTTTTCTTTTTCTTTTCCTTTTCCTTTTTCTCTTTCTTTTTCTTTTTCTTTTTCTTTTTCTTTTCCTTTTCCTTTTCCTTTTTCTCTTTCTTTTTCT